>NC_069502.1:215195060-215495060 GCF_027579735.1 Bombina bombina
AAAAGCTGTGATGTCACCAGAGCCACAGGCAGTTAACCCCAGTCTGGAATGGGTGCAAGAAACAAGGGGGATTACAAACAAAAAGTAATACAACACATAGAGACACCCAGCACTCACCAGCTAGCTCACAGCTAAGATAAAATCACAACTGGAAAGGTAAGTTACCGCATCTGGCCAAATGGGAAAGCTCAGGCACCACGTCAAGGTCCTTTCCATTGCCTGAGTCCCTAACACAGCCACACCATCATGCGAGCTCACAAAGCCAAACAGACTGAGAACAAAGAAGGGGTGCACAGGTGGATGTAATCACCCAGAGAAAATACAAAACATGGAAGGGAACTGCACTCCAAGACCGGACCAGGTACACATCCTGTGACTCAGCAACATCCAGCCCTGGGTGCTAAATAGCACACCAAAAAAGCTGTGATGTCACCAGAGCCACAGGCAGTTAACCCCAGTCTGGAATGGGTGCAAGAAACAAGGGGGATTACAAACAAAAAGTAATACAACACATAGAGACACCCAGCACTCACCAGCTAGCTCACAGCTAAGATAAAATCACAACTGGAAAGGTTAGTTACCGCATCTGGCCAAATGGGAAAGCTCAGGTACCACGTCAAGGTCCTTTCCATTGCCTGAGTCCCTAACACAGCCACACCATCATGCGAGCTCACAAAGCCAAATAGATTGAGAACAAAGAAGGGGTGCACAGGTGGATGTAATCACCCAGAGAAAATACAAAACATGGAAGGGAACTGCACTCCAAGACCGGACCAGGTACACATCTTGTGACTCAGCAACATCCAGCCCTGGCTGCTAAATAGCACTCCAAAAAAGCTGTGATGTCACCAGAGCCACAGGCAGTTAACCCCAGTCCGGAATGGGTGCAAGAAACAAGGGGGATTACAAACAAAAAGTAATACAACACATAGAGACACCCAGCACTCACCAGCTAGCTCACAGCTAAGATAAAATCACAACTGGAAAGGTTAGTTACCGCATCTGGCCAAATGGGAAAGCTCAGGCACCACGTCAAGGTCCTTTCCATTGCCTGAGTCCCTAACACAGCCACACCATCATGCGAGCTCACAAAGCCAAACAGACTGAGAATAAAGAAGGGGTGCACAGGTGGATGTAACCACCCAGAGAAAATACAAAACATGGAAGGGAACTGCACTCCAAGACCGGACCAGGTACACATCCGGTGACTCAGCAACATCCAGCCCTGGGTGCTAAATAGCACTCCAAACAAGCTGTGATGTCACCAGAGCCACAGGCAGTTAACCCCAGTCTGGAATGGGTGCAAGAAACAAGGGGGGTTACAAACAAAAAGTAATACAACACATAGAGACACCCAGCACTCACCAGCTAGCTCACAGCTAAGATAAAATCACAACTGGAAAGGTTAGTTACCGCATCTGGCCAAATGGGAAATTTCAGGCACCACGTCAAGGTCCTTTCCATTGCCTGAGTCCCTAACACAGCCACACCATCATGTGAGCTCACAAAGCCAAACAGACTGAGAACAAAGAAGGGGTGCACAGGTGGATGTAATCACCCAGAGAAAATACAAAACATGGAAGGGAACTGCACTCCAAGACCGGACAAGGTACACATCCTGTGACTCAGCAACATCTAGCCCTGGGTGCTAAATAGCACTCCAATAAATCTGTGATGTCACCAGAGCCACAGGCAGTTAACCCCAGTCCAGAATGGGTGCAAGAAACAAGGGGGATTACAAACAAAAAGTAATACAACACATAGAGACACCCAGCACTCACCATCTAGCTCACAGCTAAGATAAAATCACAACTGGAAAGGTTAGTTACCGCATCTGGCCAAATGGGAAAGCTCAGGCACCACTTCAAGGTCCTTTCCATTGCCTTAGTCCCTAACACAGCCACACCATCATGCAAGCTCACAAAGCCAAACAGACTGAGAACAAAGAAGGGGTGCACAGGTGGATGTAATCACCCAGAGAAAATACAAAACATGGAAGGGAACTGCACTCCAAGACCGGACCAGGTACACATCCTGTGACTCAGCAACATCCAGCCCTGGGTGCTAAATAGCACACCAAAAAAGCTGTGATGTCACCAGAGCCACAGGCAGTTAACCCCAGTCTGGAATGGGTGCAAGAAACAAGGGGGATTACAAACAAAAAGTAATACAACACATAGAGACACCCAGCACTCACCAGCTAGCTCACAGCTAAGATAAAATCACAACTGGAAAGGTTAGTTACCGCATCTGGCCAAATGGGAAAGCTCATGCACCATGTCAAGGTCCTTTCCATTGCCTGAGTCCCTAACACAGCCACACCATCATGCAAGCTCACAAAGCCAAACAGACTGAGAACAAAGAAGGGGTGCACAGGTGAGACACCCAGCACTCACCAGCTAGCTCACAGATAACTGCTTGGAGTGCAGTTCCCTTCCATGTTTTGTATTTTCTCTGGGGGATTACATCCACCTGTGCACCCCTTCTTTGTTCTCAGTCTGTTTGGCTTTGTGAGCTCGCATGATGGTGTTGCTTTGTTATGGACTCAGGCAATGGAAAGGACCTTGACGTGGTGCCTGAGCTTTCCCATTTGGCCAGATGCGGTAACTAACCTTTCCAGTTGTGATTTTATCTTAGCTGTGAGCTAGCTGGTGAGTGCTGGGTGTCTCTATGTGTTGTATTACTTTTTGTTTGTAATCCCCCTTGTTTCTTGCACCCATTTCAGACAGTGGTTTACTGCCTGTGGCTCTGGTGACATCACATCTTTTTTGGAGTGATATTTAGCACCCAGGGCTGGATGTTGCTGAGTCAGAGGATGTGTACCTGGTCCGGACTTGGAGTGCAGTTCCCTTCCATGTTTTGTATTTTCTCTGGGTGATTACATCCACCTGTGCACTCCTTCTTTGTTCTCAGTCTATTTGGCTTTGTGAGCTCGCATGATGGTGTGGCTGTGTTAGGGACTCAGGCAATGGAAAGGACCTTGACGTGGTGCCTGAGCTTTCCCATTTGGCCAGATGCGGTAACTAACCTTTCCAGTTGTTATTTTATCTTAGCTGTGAGCTAGCTGGTGAGTGCTGGGTGTCTCTATGTGTTGTATTACTTTTTGTTTGTATTCCCCCTTGTTTCTTGCACCCATTCCGGACTGGGGTTTACTGCCTGTGGCTCTGGTGACATCACAGCTTTTTTGGAGTGCTATTTAGCACCCAGGGCTGGATGTTGCTGAGTCCCAGGATGTGTACCTGGTCCGGTCTTGGAGTGCAGTTCCCTTCCATGTTTTGTATTTTCTCTGGGTGATTACATCCACCTGTGCACCCCTTCTTTGTTCTCAGTCTGTTTGGCTTTGTGAGCTTGCATGATGGTGTGGCTGTGTTAGGGGGGACTCAGGCAATGGAAAGGGCCTTGACGTGGTGCCTGAGCTTTCCCATATGGCCAGATGCAGTAACTAACCTTTCCAGTTCTGATTTTATCTTAGCTGTGAGCTAGCTGGTGAGTGCTGGGTGTCTCTATGTGTTATATATATATATATATATATATATATACATATAGGTATAGATATTATTTATACCAAAAAAACATTAGTTATATATAGAAATATGTACTTATGAATACATAAAACATATTCTGTTAGATGAAGAACATTGGAATGTGAAATATTCATATTTTCGTGTTGTGTTAGCGCAAATGTGAATATGCGATTGTGTTTGCGCAAGAGTGGGGGGTTATGTTTTATTGTACTTTTTTTCTCCATTGACTTCTATGGGGAATACGTGAAATTGCATGTGATATTCTAACTTTGGTATTTTTGCGCAAGTCGGGTTACAGCGAGAGTGAAAACAGTTTACTTTTAACTTATAGAAATAGTGGCAACTGTGTTAGTTTAAGCAAATATCAACCCCTTCATAATATAGTATGCTGAAATAATAGTAGATATATAATCTATTCAGTATTCATTATATACCAGTTAGTATCACTGGTGAAGTGTAGGAGAAGGGGGGTGCTGACTGTCTGATAGATATATAGGTACAAAAAAGAGAGAGAAGTTTGACAATACCCAGCACTCACAAAACACTATATAGTAGCAGTATGCATTGAAAACCGGATTGTGTCAAGAACTGGTTATTAAAACGTAACTTTTACTAATGATAGAATAAAAAGGGTGGTAAATAGTACCAAATGTATAACATAAATATGTGAGACATACATTTAAAACTTAGATTAAGAAACAGATCAGGAGTCAGGACTGTGTGTGTGAGACTTCAAAAACAGAATTACTTCCCTGGGTAATTGTTCAAATACACCGTAACCCTCAGGGCTCAGAGAATACACGGATTGCTCTAAAGCTAATCTAAAAAGGGGATTGACCCCAACAACATTACCTAATCTGAGCAATACTGGTATCTAGAGCTGGAGAGGAAACGGTTTATAAATGACTGATTAAGGAAGGCAATTGCCACATCAATATGATCTTAGAAAGGTCCCAGGTAAACAAAAATTAGCAAGTCTCATGCACACAGACAACGCCTTAGGCCTTAGGCATTGTCTGTGTGCATGACACTTGCTAATTTGTGTTTACCTGGGACCTTTCTAAGCTCATATTGATGTGGCAATTGCCTTCCTTAATCAGTCATTTATAAACCGTTTCCTCTCCTGCTCTAGATACCAGTATTGCTCAGATTAGGCAATGTTGTTGGGGTCAATCCCCTTTTTAGATTAGCTTTAGAGCAATCCGTGTTTTCACTGAGCCCTGAGGGTTACGGTGTATTTGAACTATTACCCAGGGAAGTAATTCTGTTTTTGAAGTCTCACACACACAGTCCTGATCTGTTTCTTAATCTAAGTTTTAAATGTATGTCTCACATATTTATGTTATACATTTGGTACTATTAACCAGTTCTTGACACAATCCGGTTTTCAATGCATACTGTTACTATATAGTGTTTTGTGAGTGCTGGGTACTGTCAAACTTCTCTCTCTTTTTTGTACCTACTTTCAACTTATACTTTGAACCCGACAAGAGCAAAACTCTTACTTCTAGAGCAATTAGCAATCAAGCAGGAGCGCTAATTTGTGCTCTACTCATAATCTGGCCCAATATGTAATATATTGATGTAAAAATAAAAGGTGATCTGGGGGCGGAGCCAGCTACTGGAGCATTAAGTCGCACTATTACAGAGCTCCTGAAGTTCAATTGCTTAAACGTTGTTTTTTTGCTTTTTGAAAGCCTATGTATACTCTTCCTGCATTGCCCTTAAGATGGAGAGGTCTCCTATACACTTTGCATCCTTCTTAGAGGGTCTGATTGTGAAAGCAGACAGCCAGTTCTACAGCTTGAGGTCTACCATAGCGGACATGCGCAACAAAGATGGCGTCTCTGACCTCCCCAGCTCTGAATTCCGCATGGTAAGCCGAGCAACAGACTCATTGCTAGCCCTACAGTCCCCTAAACTATAGTTAGTTGTAGTAGGTGGCGCAAAACAAGTTGCTATTCCCAATGTGTCTTACTGTAAATATGTGTGATAATATGTGGGCTCAATATATGTTAATGTTTTGATGAGTCCTAATTTTATATTCTCTTTTGGAAAAAAATGGATGTCGAAACTATTTAAGAAATAAATATGATCCTTTATTTGATTATGGTAAATTTACCCAATAGTAGTGATGCTAAAAGTACAGTTAAACAAAAATTATTACAATTCCTTCAAAGTTTAAAAAATGACACCGGTGTCTCTATGTATAAAAATGTACATAATATATAAAAAATAAATTAAATTAAAATAATAACGTTGAAATCTTATAATTTATACAGTTTTGGGTTTATCACAAGTTGTAATTTCTAACAGAATGTTTGTAGATACAATTTTATAGTGGATAAAACAATAGTTGCTGTATAGTTCATATAGGATACTTTGTTTCAAGTTCAGCTATGCAATTGAGATCTTATCTTAGGCAACTATATATCAAATGTAGAGGTATGTTGGTGCGATTTTTATCACACTATAATATAAGTATACAAATTAGTACCTTGAAGTGTATCTGTTTGATATCACTTTTGTGAGATAATTGCGGTTAAATAAACGCCGCTATGCCAGTGTTTTGATTAAGTTCCAAGATCAAGCTGGTGGCAGTTCTATATGAGCTGCTGGTGGTTAAATAAATGCCGCTTTGGTTTCCTCTTATTAGGTGGGCTTATCTGTTTGCTGTGAGAAAATTCACTTTTATATAAGTGTTTGGGTAGTTGTCGTGGCCGCTCAGTTACCTTATCCTTTGTCGGTCAGTGACCGATCGCGCTCTTAAGGGTTTCTTGGTGGGATCTTCGTTGCGGTTAAGTGCTAACCGTTTGCTGATGTTTTTTAAGTATCTCCGTTTTTTCTATTCTGTGGCTTGTCTGTCGGTCAGTGACCGATCACGATGGTATGGTTGTTGGATAACCTCCTGATGTGGAATTTTTGCGTGCCTTTCCAGTCTGTTGTTCCCAGGTTTCTTAGATGTCGGTCAGTGACCGATCTGGGTGCTGAAATGTGGTTGTTGGGATAAGTAGAAAGTTTGTAGGATAAGTAGAAAAAGGATTTCTAGTTATCAATGTGATCTTTGCGGTTAAATATATGCCACTCAGTGGGAACTTGAATATTTCAACTGGGTATAGCTGGTATTCACTTTGTCTTCTCAAATCCTGTGCAAGTGTGCTCTGGTATCAACATGTTTCGGCTGGACAGTCTTTTTCAAGTCCCCTAAACTATCCCTGGAACAGCAATCTAGACAGGGCTCAACTAGCACTCTCACTGAAAAGGCAGGCAATGACCCGATGCAGCCAAGCACAGTTGATCTGACACACATCACTACTGCCGTACCAAGAGCTGCACGCTCTACTCAGACTGTCTCCGGCCAAGATCCCCAGCTTATTATCCCACCATACCTAAGGTTGAATTTGACCCCCGCATCTAACACTGTTGAGACCTCAGCTGATTCGGCCGGCTATTGCTGGCAACTAGCGGGACATGTAAGTCTGACACTCAAGGTCTTTGGCGCTATACAGGAGGGAACATGGGCGACGGATTGGTCTCTGTTTCAGGGATTGAAGTCCCCATGTAGCTCTCTTTGTCAGATGGCTCACTCTATTAGCGCTAAAGTCTTCCCGGATCTTCAGGCACAGCATCGAGAGGGCACCAGGTATTTACGTGATTACACGCTGCTGGAACTTTGCTCACTAGACCATTCTACTGTTTAACCCCAAACTGCCTGATAACACGTTGCTGGACTTTGCTTGTTTGACAATTCTACTGTTTAACCCCAATCTGCCTGAAAACATGTTGCTGGACTTTGCTTGTTTGACAATTTCTTCTGGTTAACCCCTACCTGCCTGATTCCAAGTTGCCGGTTATTGCTTGATGGATTACTCGTTTGGTTAACTCTATCTACCCGAAGTTTCTTCTCCTGACCCTGCTGTACCAACTTCCAGTTTATTTCAGTGAGTATATTATTGCAGCTGTCGCAGGGTCAGGTCCTGGAATATACTCACAGTGCTAGAGTGTTATTCAAACTTCATTCTAGCATTTGGGTCTAACTCTGGACTTAACCTATCCTGACATTACAAACAGGCCATATAATGGACCCTGATGAGTTATCCAGAGCTGTGGCTCTACAGGGACAGCTTCTTGGAAGCCACTCTGCACACCTGCAATCCCTGGATTCTAAATTGGATCAAATTACTGCTTTTTTGCATAATCTCTCTCCACCTTCACAAGTCTCTGAAACACCTGTTGTTCCTGCGGCCAGTTCTAACCCTGCATTTAATCCGCCACAACCTGCAGAACAGTTTATTCCCAGAATTCCGCTAAAGGATAAATATGACGGCAATCCTGAAGACTGTCGAGGATTTCTTAATCATTGCCGCCTTCACTTCAGAAATAATCCTCAGATGTTTGTTTCCTCTTCCTCCAAGATCACCTTTTTAATTTCTCTTATGAAGGGTAAAGCCTTGGCTTGGATTTCTCCACTGTTGGAAAAGGATGATCCTTTGCTCCATGATATTGACACTTCTGTATCCATATTTTCTTCTGTGTTTGATAAACCTGCTAGATCAGCGGCTGCCGAAGCAGGACTTTTAGATTTAAGGCAGGGATCTCTTTCTGTAGAACAATACGCTATAGAATTCTGGACTTTAGCTGCTGAAACTATGTGGAATCATGGGGCCCTGTGTGCAGCGTTTCGTAAAGGTCTTTGTGATCGTTTAAAAGACGAACTGGTTTATAGGGATCTTCCTGATTCTCTAGAAGAACTTATCAACTTATGTATCAAGCTAGATGCTCGTTACTCTGAGCGTCTCCATGAACGTGACCGTAACAGAAGATCCTTTATCAGATCTTCTTTCTGTCCTATGCCTCGTTCACCAAACCTTCCTACTCCAAATACTTCTATCTCTGAGTCAAGTGAACCCATGGAGGTTGGTGCAATCAAATTATCCGAAGCTGAACGTCTCAGAAGGCGTAATCTGGGACTATGTCTTTACTATGGTATTAAGGGGCATATGTTAAAAGATTGTCCAACTCGTCCAGTAAAAGCCAGGGCTTAACTCCAGAAAGAGAGACTGAGTTAAGCCAAAGATCTTTTTCTACCCTCAATCCCAAGCTGTTTGTTCCAGTCACTTTCCGCTTTGGCAACACCAAATTCCAGGCTCAAGCACTCATCGATTCTGGAACTGCAGGAATGTTTATGGATTCAGATTTTGTCAATGCCTTTCGAATTCCTTTGCTTTCCAAGAGCCAAGTAATTAAAGTCACTACTGTCAGTGGTCAACCCTTAGGTTCTGGATTCATTCAATATTCTACGATACCACTTCTCATGTCTGTAGGAGTACTTCATTCCAAAACCATTTGTTTTGACATCATCTCTTCCCCACAGTTTCCTCTCATTTTGGGACTCCCTTGGCTTCAACTACATGATCCAGTTTTTTCCTGGTCTAAAGGAGAACTTGTTGCTTGGGGATCTTCTTGTTTCAAACAGTGTCTTCAGAATACTCCCAAAACTTCTAGTACAGTTGTGGCAGTTTTGGACATTCCTGATTCCTTGCCTGAACATTATCATTCTTTTTGTGATGTCTTTTCTAAAAAGGATGCTGAAATATTACCTCCACACCGGAACTTTGATTGTCCCATTGACCTATTACCAGGAGCACCTCTTCCTAAGGGTAAAACATACCCACTTTCTCGTCAAGAAAATGTTTCACTTGAGGAATACATCAAGGATAATTTGGCCCGAGGTTTTATTCGCCCTTCTTCCTCTCCAGTAGGAGCAGGTTTTTTCTTTGTGGAAAAAAAAGATGGAGGTCTTCGTCCTTGCATTGACTATCGTGCTCTTAATCAAATTACAATCAAGAATTGTTATCCACTTCCTCTCATTCCCAAATTATTTGATCGTCTCCAGGGTGCTTCCATCTTTACCAAACTGGATCTTCGTGGGGCATATAATTTGGTCAGGATTCGTAAAGGGGACGAGTGGAAAACAGCCTTCAACACTAGGTTTGGGCACTATGAATATTTAGTTATGCCTTTTGGGTTATGCAATGCCCCTGCAGTTTTTCAACATTTTGTTAATGAAATATTCAGAGACTATCTTAATCAATTCGTTATTATCTATCTTGATAATATTTTGATTTATTCCCGGACTTTACAGGATCACGTTCATCATGCTACACTAGTACTCCAGAGATTACGTGAAAATTCTCTCTTTGCCAAGCTTGAAAAGTGCTCTTTTCATCAAGAATCTATTCATTTCCTGGGTTACATTATTTCACCATCTGGATTCAAGATGGATTCTGACAAACTGTCGGCTATTATAGATTGGCCTAGACCAACTTCCTTAAAATCTCTTCAAAGGTTCCTGGGGTTTGCCAATTACTACCGTAAATTCATAAAAGACTTTGCTAACATCTCGGCACCCCGTACAGCTCTTACTAAGAAGGGTCAGGATTGCAAGCATTGGTCTGATAAAGCCTTACAGGCATTTGAATCTTTGAAGTCTGCATTCACTTCGGCTCCCATTCTTTGCCATCGTGTTCCAAGTCTCCAATTCATCCTTGAAGTGGATGCTTCTCTGATCGCTGCTGGGGCTGTACTATCTCAGCGAAATCCTGTTACTAGCAAGATCCTTCCTGTGGGATTTTTCACCAAGAAGTTTAATACTTCAGAACTGAATTATGACGTCGGTAACAAGGAACTGTTAGCTATTAAGATGGCTTTGGAAGAATGGAGACATCTGCTTGAAGGCACGGTTCAACCATTTCTTATTCTCACGGATCATAAAAATCTTCTGTATCTTCACACTGCCAAACGCCTCAACTCACCTCAAGCCCGATGGGCTCTGTTCTTTTCCAGATTTAATTTTGTCCTCTCTTATATTCCTGGTTCTAAGAATACAAAAGCAGACGCTTTATCTAGACAATTTCTGGCCTCTGATTCTACATTTATGGATTCTGAACCCATTCTCCGCCCTGCTAAAGTTCTAGCTCAGTTATCTACTTTTCCTTTCCAAGCATTACAGTCTGCTCAAGACTCTGTTCCTTCATCCTTTAACATACCTCCTGGGATCTTTTTTGTACCTACAGAATTCTGCCTCAAACTTCTTCGTTGGGCTCATGATAATGTTCTGTCTGGACATCCAGGAGTATGTAATACTTTGTGGAGACTCAAACAACATGTCTGGTGGCCTTCCATGGTCAAAGATGTTAAGGACTATGTTGCAGCTTGTCATTCCTGTACCTCTAATAAACAGTCTTCTTCTTTACCTCTTGGACTCTTACAACCTCTGCCTGTTCCGTATTATCCCTGGTCTCATGTTTCCATGGACTTTATTACTGATCTTCCTAATTCTGCCGGAAACAAGACCATATGGGTTGTGGTAGACAGATTTTCTAAGGCAGCTCATTTTGTTCCATTACCTGGATTACCATCTGCCCAGAAACTCGCTGAATTGTTTATACTACATATCACCAGATTACATGGTTTTCCTTTGGACATTGTTTCTGATCGAGGAGTTCAATTTGTCTCAAGATTTTGGAAATCTCTGTGCAAACAGTTTGGAATTACCATATCTCTTTCTACTGCCCATCATCCTCAATCCAATGGTCAAACTGAGCGGGTTAATCAATCTCTTGAATCCTATCTCAGGCACTATGTCAATCATCAGCATTCTAATTGATCTCAACTTCTTCCCTTAGCTGAACTTGCCTACAATTCCCGTTTCAATTCTTCTTTACAGACTTCTCCTTTCAAGGCAGCTTATGGATTTGTACCTAGAACTTTTCCTATGTCTTCTGGGGGTTCTGGAGTTCCTGGAGCAGATCGTACTGTGAAGAATCTCTGTAAACACTGGAAGAAGATTAGGGAAATTCTTCTCCTCTCTTCTCAAAAGTATAAACGATTTGCTGATCGCAAACGCCGTAAGGCACCCTCATTTCGGACTGGAGACAAGGTTTGGATTTCCACCAAATTCATCCGACTCCAACAACCTTGTGCTAAATTGGGTCCTAAATACATTGGACCATTTAGGATTGTTTCCAAGGTATGTTCTACTGCGTACAGGATGGCTTTACCAGACAACTTGAAGGTTCATCCTGTATTTCACGTATCTCTTCTTAAACCAGCAGTTTCTAACCGGTTTTCCATCAAATGTAAAGTTCCTTCTCCATTTCTTGTGGATGGTACTTCAGAATTTGTGATCAGTCAAATCCTTGATTCCAGATTACGGAGTAACCGTTTATATTATTTGGTCCATTGGAAGGGATATCCCATCACTGAACGTTCCTGGGAACCTGCTTCTCATGTCCACACCTCTGCTTTGATCAAACAGTTCCACGCCCAGAATCCTTCAAAGCCTATTCATGTTCCCCGGAAGGGTCCTTGAGGAGGGGGCACTGTCGCGATCGCTCTGCTGCTGATCGCTTTCTTCTTTTCTTCTGTCAGCGCGGTAGAGCTTCCTTGGTTGCCTAGCAACCCTGTTTCTCTCTGGCCCCTTCTGATGACGTCAGAAGGTTTTCTTATTCCGGCGTCTCCTCTCCTCGGTGCCTGTTTGTTCTAATTCCTGGCTTGTGAATACTTTCTGAATCCCTAGTTTGATTAGAATTGCTGGCTTGTTTTTCTCTTACCCTGCTTAACCCTACCTGCCTGATTCCTGTTATCTGGACTTTGCTTGTTTGACTATTCTACTGGTTAACCCCAAACTGCCTGATTACACGCTGCTGGAACTTTGCTCACTAGACCATTCTACTGTTTAACCCCAAACTGCCTGATAACACGTTGCTGGACTTTGCTTGTTTGACAATTCTACTGTTTAACCCCAATCTGCTTGAAAACACGTTGCTGGACTTTGCTTGTTTGACAAATTCTTCTGGTTAACCCCTACCTGCCTGATTCCAAGTTGCCGGTTATTGCTTGATGGATTACTCTTTTGGTTAACCCTATCTACCCGAAGTTTCTTCTCCTGACCCTGCTGTACCAACTTCCAGTTTATTTCAGTGAGTATATTATTGCAGCTGCCGCAGGGTCAGGTCCTGGAATATACTCACAGTGCTAGAGTTTTATTCAAACTTCATTCTAGCATTTGGGTCTAACTCTGGACTTAACCTATCCTGACAATATCTGGATATTGCCAAACTGAGATAGCTAGCATTGCAAAGTTTACTGTTGATATTACCCATGTTATGGCAATGTTTTATTTAAAGACTTACTATATCTGCCTCTCCTTCGTGGGTGAGGAAACATGCACGCTTTATTTACAAAAAAAAAAAATTCCTACGCACTATGTTTACTCAGAGTGAATGATATTTGCTAAAAACATATCTGTATATGTTCATATTAGTCTAGTAGAGTTGCAATTATTACAGCTGAGGGCCTACTTCTATCTATCATAATGCATACCCCAAATGTTTAATTCCTATTTCTGCCCTAGATTACCCCCCAATATTACAGTTTGCAAAGTACTAACTTACTATATAAAAGTTATCTCTAGCCCACTCTTCACGACATCTCTCTTTAATTTCAAATGAATGTTTTTAACATACCTTCCTACCCCTTCTAAGCTTGGCAGTCAGTATAAGCTACTTCTATTATCTCTCAATAGATTACTCACCCTTTATGTACAATATTAATTTATACCCCGGATTTCCCCTAACACATAAAATCTTTTATGTACGCTGGTACCCCTAGATGCCAAATACCATATCTTCTAAGTCGACTTCTAATGATTGTTATTGAACCCCATATTTTTTGAGTACTATGAGGTTTATATTGTCTTTTAGAGATAATTAAGAATGTCATTACATTAGCTTTGAGGTCAAAAGCTATCAAGACCTAAAATTATTTTGCTATTTATATTACCACTAAATAGGTCAAAAAATACTTTGCCACATAAACTTGTTTATTTTCCAGATGTGTTTCATGTCTAAATATTCCATTATATGTACTACACTTTATTCAACAGTATATCTGTCACTCAAAATATTGAAAACAGCTTATTACCTGATATTTATGCATATTACAGTTTGCTGGTAGAACAAAAAAGATTTCTAAAGCATATATATATATATATATATATATATATATTTATATTTTAAAAATCCAGAAACATCCATGCTGAAGTTTAACTAAGCTGAACATTGAAGCAATGAGATAGTGTATTGGGAATAAATCCTCTCTCTTATTGAAGAGTAATGTGCAGGGGCGAAACTACAGGGGGTGCAGAGGTCGCAATTGTGACTGGGCACCCAAGGGTGGGGGCCCAGCTTCAAAAAATTTTTTTTTAATAAAAAACGTTGACCTGCCACTTCCTGCACTGATATCATGTGAGTGTGACATGATGCTTCACTAGTGTCTCTGACTACAGGGGTTAGTCTTTCTGTTTTACCCACTGGTGTTTATGTGTGTGTATATGTGTATGTATGTGACTATGTGTGTATTTATGCATGTATGTGTGTGTGTATGTTTTTGGAACCAGCAAATTACAGACCTTGTAACTACAGCATGGGGGGAGGGGGTAAACAGTGTAACTATACAGTATGGGGGGCTGGACTACAGTATGTCACAGACTACTGTGGTCACTTTATAAAGTACTGAGGTGGGTAGGGTCAGGCCAGCCATCTCACCGGCAGATTACAGACTGTGTCACTGACTCACTATATACAGTACTGATGGGTTAAACAGTGTCACTATATACAGTAATAGGGGGGTCAGAACATCTCACAGACTGTGGGCACAGGGTACCTCATTTTGCAGACATGTAATCTGATTCACATTTTTTTCTGTGTTAAATGTTAAAAATATATATATATATATGTATCAAATTCACTTTTTTGTGGGGAGTGGTTGGGGGGCCCTTCTTAGATTCTAGCACCTGGGCCCTGTAGTTTCTAGTTACGCCTCTGGTAATGTGCTGTGTGTTTATACTTTGTTCCAGTTTTAATTTGCCACCAAGCGGGAGCGTTATAAAGCAGTCATAGGTGTAGATTAACCAAGCAGCGAATGCTGCAATCTACCCCCGATATTTCTGGCTCACCAGAAACAAGAGTTAAGAGGCAGCGGTTGTACGATCACTGCTCCTTAAGTCATCCACCAGCTCTGAGGTGGCAGACTGCAATCATCCCGATCCAATACAATCGGATGATTGACACCCCCTGCTAGCTGCCAGAAATGCTTGTGCAACGATAAATGCCGACAGCGTATGCTTTATTATGTTTTATCGTGTGACATGTGTGAGATGAGGCTCAGGCAGATGGTGGAACATTCAGGTTTTATTTTTGTTTTGGATAGCTGCACGGTCTTTTAGATTTGGCGTGCTTCTTCCAGGAGTAAGGGCGGTCCTGCATGGTGCACCATGTGACCGGGGGTGGTCACACTGATTTCCTCTTTCCTGACTGTGCGGTTTACAGGAGACAAAGCGGTTTCTCTGTGGAGCCTGGGTCATAGGAGGTGGTGAGTGCCCAAGCCATTGGGGGTATAAAGGTGCCATTTATCTTTTTTCTATAGTCCATCTTAAAAGTTCAAGCTATGGAGGAAACTGATACATTAGAGGGTACTCCCTCCAAAATCTTCTGTAAAACTGTAAAAGAGAACCGCACACCACTTGCCAGGCTCATCTACACTGCAGGTGCTTGTAAGTCCAGTCAGGGGAACAAAAAGACTTACGCGCACTGCGGCACTCTAACAGAGAGTATTAGGCCTCACTGCTCCATGGGAGCTGGCTTGTCACACATAGTAAGAGATAGCCTGGGCTTCCCACATTCGGCAGTATATAAGACCTGAACAACGGTCTTGGTCAGCCTGTTAACCCGGATTAACATGAGCTGCAAGCAGCACTTATCATTAACATTGCATCATCCAAACCTATGCTAGAGTGCTTAGGCATTCTGAGACACAAGTGAATATTGCCCAGCATATGTGAGCTCTACGCCCCTGACAGGGTTTGCAAACCCACTGGAATAACGGGACCTGACCCAGGCTGTTCACGTTCTTTATTTAAAGGACATAATAATAGTGAATTAAACACATAATTGGACTCTGCAGTTCCATATCTACATATTTATTAATGCTTGCAAGATTTATTTAATGACCTCAGAAAGGATATCAGCTCCCTAGAGAGTCACACAGGTTGAAACAACTCAAAGTGCAAACACCACCTCTATTCAACAAATGGCAAAAGAAATTCAGGGGCAGTCAGAGGTAATACAACAACTATCTGACAAGCTGCAAGACCTCGACAACAGAGGCCGTAGGAACAACCTATGTATCAGAGGAGTCTCAGAAACGATTCACCCATCGGCCATTGAAGGCTATCTGCAGAGCCTGTTTTGTACATGGAAGGGAACACTGTCTTCCCCGGAAATCGCACTAGAACGGGCTCACATGGTGAGGCCCCCTCCAAAAGCACCCTCTAGGGACATTATTGTGTGCTTTCTTAGCTTTAAGGACAAAGAAAAAATACTTTGATGTGTACATACTCAACATCCGGTACAATACGCAGGCGAAGATCTACAAATTGTCTCGGACCTGTCTCCAACCACTCTACAAAAGAGAAGGGAATTAGGCCATATTACAGCAAATCTGAGATCACATAAAGTCCAATATAGATGGGGCTTCCCAGTGTCTTTAGTGGCTACTCATCACAACAAAACCGCAGTATACAGGCCTGGTTCAGACACTCAAGCTTTCTATGCGAGTCTTTCTATAGCGGACAACCACCAACATCAGCAAGATAATATCCCTGACCTCACAGATTCGGAACATTAAACACAGACTCAAATGCACTCGCGGATCGCTCCTTCTGGAGAGAAATTTGATGTCTATTCTAAAACCTCCTGAAGCATACTGATTTGAATGGATCTGCCACCGCCACTGTTAGTCTCCATGGGGATATACACTGTTAAAGGTGACCTTGTTTAATGGTATTTAATGCACCCCTGGAGTACATGAAGGAGATGACTATATGGTAGATAGGAATGTTTGTGGTAACTTGATCTTTCATACATTTTAGGATAGCTATGTTATTATAGGTAACCCAATGCCCTACATACAATAAGTGACCACTCTCGGTGACAGGTGCGGCAGCTTGAATGAGTAACCATTTGCTCAAGGGAGGAAGTTTAGTGTATTGTGCTTAAATAACTTTACCTCAATGACTCTGAACATCAAACACCAACCATATTGCACTTGCGGATCGTTCCGCCTAGTGAGAGATTTGCTAACTACTTCTGGACATCCTGAAGCTGTATCCTTTTCTTATTGTTACGTTTTAGGGTTCTGATACAATGTTTTGCCTTAAATGTTATTATTATAGCACCGTTCTGAATAAGTCTACTATTGCTAATGTTGGACACTTTAGGGAAATGCACTGTTAACAGGGTTCTGTTCTCTTAGCAATTAAAGCTCCCTTTGAGTCCATGAAGGAAATGACAATATAATAGATCAGAGTCTCTGGGGAAACTTGTTATTTCACATATTTTAATCCTGCTAAGTGACCTTAATCCCATACCCCTCTTACGATGTGTGACCACTTTCAAATGTGTGTATGGCAGACTGAATGAATCAACGTCTGCTCAAGAGAAGAGGTCTAGTGTACTGTCCTTAAATAACTCAGTCAAACCCCCCCTCCTCCCATACATCTTCCCCATTATGCCATCCCCCTTTCCCCCCACCGCACTACTCTCAGTTCCCTTCCTTCCCATCCATTCCATATGTTATAACTAGTGCACCCACCCCGCTCTCCCTCCCTCACTCCAAAGTTCCATATTACCCCTTATGCCATTAAAATGGTTATCTCTTGGGACAGAGACCCTCGGATCACCAAGAGCATTAAGTTTATCTTACACTATCTTAGTCCAAGGGTTACTACCCCTGCTCTATTTGTTTGTTGTTATACTACAACTAATATACAATTGTATATATAGGATATCATCTTATCTGTAGTGTATTTTCTGATTACCACTGTGTACCAGAATCTTTTTCTTTCTCTCTTTCTGTCCTGAACCTCTTATAACAGCCTCACTGAATCTACATTCTCATTTCCTAGAACTCTACATCCTTTTTCTTTCCCCTTTTTTTTTTTTCAAAATGAATTCTCGTAATAGTAGGTTTGGATCCCATGGACTTACCTTCACCACCGTCAATGCAAAAGGATTAAATAGCCCAGGTAAGAGATCGATAACCTTTAGAGCACCTAAAAACTTACATAATCATGTACTCTTCTTCCAAGAAACACACTTCCGTAGAGGTAAATAACCAAAATCGTTCAACAGCCCTTTTTGCCTTGAGCACGGTCAAAAGAAGTGGAGTTGGAATATTGATCCACCGCTATCTAATCCTGACGGGCACTTTATATGAGCACCAAATAACACTGGCTACTATATATAGCCAACACTGACCAGCACTTATGTATCGCCAAAATTTCAAAACTCCTTCTAGATCTAGCAAAGGGCCCGATATTTATTTCTGGCAATTTAAATCTGACTATGGATGCACAGCTTGATACATTCAATGGAACTACCAGTACTCATCCCAAGATAATAAAATCAGTTAGGAGCACGCTCTCAAACCTAATGCTACATGATGCTTGGAGATCATTACACCCCACAAGTAAAGATTTCACATACTACTCACCTCCACATAATAAATATTCTCGTATTGACTATTTCTTTACTGACACAACTGGCCTTGACATGATCACATCTTGCTCTATTGGACCTATAACTTGGTCGGACCACGCACCCGTCACATGTACTATTCAGTGGCCTGACTTGCCTCCAACAGTATACATTTGGAGATTAGATGACTTGTTATTAGAAGATCACTTGATAAAGATAGAAATACAGAAATCTCTGTCAGATTATTTAATGCATAATGATCCTTCACAGACCTCTCCTACGAATTTTTGGGAAGCACACAAATGTGTGATACGGGGTGAGTTCCTCAAGCACAAAGCATGCCTCAATAAGCAACACAGACTACAATATACCCAACTGACAAAAACAATTGCACACCTGGAGGGACTGCATAAAAATACCCCTTCAGACATGGAAATTAAAAAAAAAACTTAGAGAACCCTAGGAAAGAATTTAATGATCTCTTAATGAAAGCTTACCAACGTAAGCAATTAGCCACAAAACAACAACATTATGAAGGGGGTAATAAACCAGGGAAATTGCTTGCAAGAACAATACGTAGAAAACAATTAAAAACACATATACATTTAATCCAGGAACCTGATGGAACAACATTAAAGGGAAGTAAACAAATAGCAAACTCATTTCACTCCTACTATACAGTAAAGCATTGTACAACATAACACACATAACCAATACCAATGCTCAGACACAGGACACTTCGAATAGACAACAAAAGAGAGCTCAGTACTTGACTGCTCTGGGGCTGCCACAACTAGATCCCGAACACAGAGATAGCCTTGACGCGCCCATTTCAGCGGAGGAATTATCCCAGGCTATAAAAGATTTCCCTAATGGTAAGAGCCCTGGCCCAGATGGGGTTTCCCCTAAATATTATACATTTTTTTTATCAAAACCCTAGGCCCTATGATGCTTCAACTCTTTAATAGTTTAGTGACAAACCCTGCATTAGAAAGTACGATGCTAGAAGCTCATATTGCAGTTATTTCCAAGCCGGGAAAGCCTCCTACATCCCCAGCGAACTTTAGACCCATTTCCTTACTGAATACGGACATTAAAATACTAGCCAAAATATTAGTGAACCGTCTTAACAAATACCTCCCGAGTCTGATTTCCACGGACCAAGAAGGTTTTGTACCGGGCCAAGAGGCACGAGACAACACCAATAAAGTAATCCAATTAATTAACTACGCACAGGTAAAAAGAGTGCCCATGGTGCTCTTCGCGACTGATGCGGAGAAAGCTTTTGATCGCGTGGATTGGCTTTTTCTTCGGTAGATTATGAAAGCAATGAATTTCGGAGAATCCTTCATTAATATGACCTTTGCACTTTATTCGGCCCCAAACGCAAGCGTTAGAATAAATAGTACCTTATCAGACGCTTTCACTATATCAAATGATACTAGGCAAGGTTGTCCCCTCTCCCCGTTACTTTTTGCCTTATCGATAGAAGCATTAGCCCACAAAGTTAGAAAAAATCCAAACATTACAGAGATACAGATTGGAAATTCGGAATATAAACAGGCACTTTATGCTGACAATTTCCTCTATACCCTCACGAATATTGACACCACGGTCCCTGAGCTTTTGAGAGAAATTGCAGAGTATGGCACGCTTTCTAACTTTCATTTAAATCTTACTAAATCAGAATTACTCAATATCAATCCCCCACTAGAACATGTCCAATTATTGGCAACAGAACACAAAGTCCCTATAGCGGCTTCTAAACTAAAATATATAGGTATATACCTATCGGCGAACCCCCTAGACTTTTATACAAATAATTATCTGGCCTTGAAGAAAGAAATAATTAATGATTTATCCTCATGGAAAAATAAATTGCTGTCCTGGCTGAGGAAAATAGGAATAATTAAAATAAACATCCTGCCCCGCATTCTATATGTGTTATAGACTGTCCCAATTTCCTTACCAAAAGATTTTCTGCCTCACTTGCAAAGGACTTTGGAGCAGTTTATATGGTCAGGAATAAAACCAAGAATACCAAGAAAGATATTATACCTTCCTCGTGACAGAGGAGGTCTGGGATTTCCAGACCTGGCTTTATATAGACGGGCAATACTGTTGCAGAGACTGACTGAATGGTCACATAATAACACACAGAAGCAATGGGTTAGGCTAGACAGACAAATCCTTCAGACTCACAATGTCGGAACCCTGCCTTGGGTGCCTGAACAGAAGCGCCCGGAATTGCTCAATAAATATCACTTAGCGTTAGAAACATTACATGAGTGGGATAGACTCATAGCCACCAGCACACATATTTCTTTAACAACCTCAGTAATGATACCAATTATTGAAAAACCCGAATTACCTTATCACGTGATTAGTATACGCATATGTGCGCCATATAATCTGAGAACAGGTATTTTACATTTTGCACTAGCGAACGGTAGGCTGCGCACGCAACAAAGCATGTCGGAACACCATGGGGAAATTTTCTCCTCCTGGTTACAATACCATCAGCTAGCACATTTTTTGACACATCATAACAATAGAAGCAATTTCAATAGGGATCTCACACCATTTGAACTACAATGCACAGGGACACACCCCCCAAAAAGACTGATTTCAAATATATATAAACTGCTTCTCACGCCTCCAGACATACCATTACCCTCATACACTAGGGCTTGGCACAGGGACCTTACCAGTACAATCAACAAAGAGGAGTGGCTCAAGTCATTTAGACTAATGAGACGCTCCTCTGTTTCAGCTAGAGTACAGGAAATACAACTCAAATTACTGACTAGGTGGTACTACACCCCAGCAAGATTACATCAGCTTTTTCCATCAGCTAACGCCATGTGCTGGAGAGGATGTGGTGAGATAGGCTCACTCTTGCACATATAGTGGTCATGTCCGAAGCGGACAAATTACTGGACAGCAGTTCTAGTGGACATATCGAACAGATTAAATTTACAAATTCCAAATACACCAGAAACAATTTTATGCGTACATCTCCCTAATACTAAAATGGTTCACACTCGGGCCCTTCTCCTGATCATGCTTACAGGAGCTAAGAGGCTTATTCCTAAAAAGTGGAAAGCTAGAGATTCCATCAGTAGAGGAGTTGTTAATATTGGAAAGACTACATTATATTAAAAGCAACCAATTAGCTATATACGAAATGATGATGGCCATTTGGAATGCTGTTCTCCCAAGCCCCCCTGCAGCCGCAATCAGCCACCTTTGAACCTCACTTATAGC
Organism: Bombina bombina; assembly: GCF_027579735.1. Classification (NCBI taxonomy): domain Eukaryota; kingdom Metazoa; phylum Chordata; class Amphibia; order Anura; family Bombinatoridae; genus Bombina; species Bombina bombina. The sequence continues at coordinate 215,216,452 of NC_069502.1, forward strand.
AGGTGTTGAAGGGAACCCTTGGGAGACAGGACAGGGAATGGAATTTTTTTTTTTTTTCTCTCCCCCTGACCCTCTCTCCCCTCGCATCTCTGAATTCTTCATTCTGAACTCTTCCTTCTTTCTTGCTCACCTCCGGTGCACTTTGGCATCTAGAGAATAACTGTTATGCTTATACAAATTTGCATAATTGTTCTTGAAAAACTGTTAAAACTTCAAGCTAGAAGCTATAAAGTATGTATGAAGATACTTTAAGATATTTATATCCTCAATTGCTGTTAGTTACAGGAGATTGTCCTTCCCGACAATATAGTTTATATCTGGATTCGTTCAAATCTCCTTTCAGTTTCTAATATTGTCTTATACGAGATTGTACTTTTATTCTCTGTAACCGAAAGGACATTTCTGTATTTTGTATATTGGAATATTTTGTTTAATAAAGCTTGTTTTTTTTTTTTGTTTTTTTTAAAATGTATTTAAATTACACAGAAATAAATTGTATTAAATGTTCCCAGTTTAAATCCTAGTTTAAAGTACACCAAATGTGCAAAAACACATAGAACTTCATAATTTTAAGTACAAAATACAAAACATGTTTTTTTTTTTTTTTGTAAAATGGGCTGAACATGGGGGATCCATGGAATTATATTAGATTGTCTCTCAAATCCCAGAGTAATTCTGTAAACATTTGTGCCCTACAGCACTCACTGTTTTTTCTTGCATATTGAAAGGTGGTGAGCTTTCATCAAAATTCTCAAAACACTAATTACTCAAAAAGGAAAACCTATGCATATAAAAATAACAGCAATTTAAGGCACAATGCACTGAAAACAACATCAATTTTATTTGTATAAGGCTTAATATTAAAGTTTAAATATACTATGGGTTCTCCCTGTGTACTTCATTCTTCATTGCAAACTTTTACATAACAGTGAGTACTCATTATTTCTGTGGGAGACATCGTGCCACTCCCAGGGACAGCTCCTTTTTTATAAAATTCCATGAGGGCTGCCCTTCTGAGTGATGGGCCGGAAAGTCTGAAAGCTTGCAAAGATAAAACTTTCATATCTTCATGTAAGTATAAAGCTTACAAGGATAAACCATACATATGCTTATGAAGTTTGAAGGCTCACAAAAATATAGCCTACAAATGATCATGTAGAAAGATAACTTGCAAAAACACAGCTTATATAACTATACATAAAAAAAAATTATGCTCATTTAACTTGAATATGCCAATGTGGAAAGCTATCTTGCAAAGACATAATATGCATATGTTCATGTTAGATGAAAGCTTATGAGATAGCTTTCGTATGCTCGTGTAATATGACAACTTTCAAGATTATATCTTACAAAAGCATAACTTGTATATGCTTATGTAGTAAGATAACCTATAAAGACTATCGGCTAGATTACGAGTTTTGTCGGTAAAGCCGTGCGGTTCTAATGCTCAGTATATGCTCACCGCTCAAATACAAACAACGCTGGTATTACAGGTTTTTTTCAACCCGGCGTTAGCCTCTAAAAAGTGAGCGGAAAGCAAAATTTATCTCCACATCTCACCTCAATACCAGCATTGCTTACGATAGCGGTGAGCTGGCTAAACGTGCTCGTGCACGATTTCCCCATAGGAATCAATGGGGCAGAATCGGCTGAAAAAAAACCTAACCTAACACCTAACACCCTAACATGAACCCCGAGTCTAAACACCCCTAATCTTACACTTATTAACCCCTAATCTTCCGCCCCCGACAGCGCCGATATCTGCATTATATTATTAACCCCTAATCTGCCGCTCCGGACACCGCCACCACCTACATTATACTTATGAACCCCTAATCTGCTGCCCCAACATTACCGACACCTACATTATATTTATTAACCCCTAATCTGACCCCCCAACGTCGCCTCAACTATATTAAATTTATTAACCCCTAATCTGCCGCCGCCAACGTCACCGCCACTATAATACATTTATTAACCCCTAAACCTAAGTCTAACCCTAACACCCCCCTAACTTAAATATAATTTAAATATATCTAAATAAATTTACTAGTATTAACTAAATTATTCCTATTTAAAACTAAATACTTACCTATAAAATAAACCCTAAGCTAGCTACAATATAACTAATAGTTACATTGTAGCTATCTCAGGGTTTATTTTTATTTTGAAGGCAACTTTGTATTTATTTTAAATAGGTACAATAGTTCTTAAATAGTTATTAACTATTTAATAACTACCTAGCTAAAATAAATACAAATGTACCTGTAAAATAAACCCTAACCTAAGTTACAATTACACCTAACACTACACTATAATTAAATTAATTACCTAAACTAACTACAATTAATTACAATTAAATTAAATAAACTAAATTACGGAAAAAAAAACACTAAATTACAGAAAATAAAAAAATAATTAAAAATTTTTAAACTAATTACATACACCTAATCTAATCCCCCTAATAAAATAAAAAAAATCCCTACCCTATACTAAATTACAAATAGCCCTTAAAAAGGGCCTTTAGCAGGGCATTGCCCCAAAGTAATCAGCTCTTTTACCTGTAAAAAAATTACAATACCCCATCAACATTAAAACCCACCACCTACACACCCAACCCTACTCTAAAACCCACCCAATCCCCCCTTAATAAAACACTAAACCCTTGAAGATCACCCAACCTTGAGACGTTTTCACCCAGCCGGGCACAAGTGGTCCTCCAGAGGGGTAGAAGTCTTCATCCGATCCAAGCAGAAGAGGACCTCCAGATGGGCAGAAGTTTTCATCCAGGCGGCATCTTCTATCTTCATCCATCCGGAGCAGAGCGGGTCCATCTTGAAGCCTGCCGACTCAGAGCATCCATCCAGACCAACGACTAGCGGACGAATGAAGGTTCCTTTAAATGACGTCATCCAAGATGGCATCCCTTGAATTCCGATTGGCTGATAGGATTCTATCAGCCAATCAGAATTAAGGTAGGAAAAATTCTATTGACTGATGCAATCAGCCAATAGAATTAAGCTTGCATTCTATTGATTGATCCAATCAGCCAATAGAATGCAAGCTCAATCCTATTGGCTGATTGGATCAGCCAATAGGATTGAAGTTCAATTCTATTGGCTGATTACATCAGCCAATAGTATTCTTCCTACCTTAATTCCGATTGGCTGATAGAATCCTATCAGCCAATAGGAATTCAATGGACGCCATCTTGGATGACGTCATTTAAAGGAACCGTCATTCGCTGGATAGTCGTCGATCTGGATGGATGCTCCGCGTCAGCTGGCTTCAAGATGGACCCGCTCCACTCCGGATATATATATATATATATATATATATATATATATATATATATATATATACATATATATAGGAAATCTATTTAAAAATGCTTTGAACATACTCTGCTATGTTCAGAACATTTGAATGTGAAATATTTACAGTAAATATACAGTATAACACTTTAAATATAATTATTGCATAAATTTGATTTTTATTATTATTTATGTTATTTTTATTTCTATCTTAATTCATTATTTTTATTTTTGGACGTAAATTGGATTACTTCTGACATGTATTACCTTGATATTATGATTATTGCTTTATCCAACTCCAGGAATATTTATACATATTTTCTCCCACCTTCCAGTCATTTATCTCTTTTGTATATCACAATTGTTTTGTATATTACTAATTGTCATATGTATTAAATATGAATTTGTGTGTGATAGTGATAGTGCAGCTGACAATTGTACCCTATATAGGGGTTTTCCCTGATATATTCCTGGGTTACTGATTGGCTGCCCGACCGCATATAGGTCTTAACACACCTTGAATTCAACACCTCTGATGAAGCGCATGTGCGCATGTGCGAAACACGTCAGGTGTTCATCTGCCTATTCACCTGTGTACTGCAATATTGCTGAATAAACTACACAATTGACCAAGGTTTTCAAAACTTCGGACTTGCCTCCTTTTTTTCCCCTCTGGGGATCCTATTTCTCTACACACAGCGTATGGGATACCGCTATCGGCTGTCCTGAGTTTGGAGCCCTGCCTCTGCTAAAGCAAAGAGCCACTTACACTTATCCTGCTTTGGGTACCTGTGGACCTTCTGTGCGACAGTGCCCAGACCTCTGACGACAGAGAGCACAAACTTGCCATTGAGAACGGCATGTGGTGACGACACGGCCATTTCCTGCTGACGGGACTGGCGGGTTACCTACCTGCCCAGGAACATCGGCGGAGGTTGTCCGTATCTGACACACACACAGAGCGGTCCAGTCCACGGCCTAAGAGAAGTTTTTGTGATAACTTTCTACACTTGGTTATCTGTGGCTCTTTTGGAAAGCAGCAGGGACAAGATAAGTATCGACTTTATTTATTGCTTCACAGTAACTTTTTTTGGACATACTTTATGGACTCAGTTGATTACTTGCTGATTTAAACATTGCTCAGCATCTATTTGCGGGACTTATTCCAAGTCACCAGTCGGAGTTACCATCCTGCATATGAATACTCAGCACGACTCTAGTTATACTATGGAACTTTCCATTAAGCTGATTTTACTTGCCTAATTCATCTGCTAACAGTTCTGTTCTTAATGCATATATATATATATATATATATATATATATATATATATATATATATATATATATAGATATATATATTTATATATATATATATATATATATATATATATATATATATATATATATATATATATATATATATATATATACAGGGAGTGCAGAATTATTAGGCAAGTTGTATTTTTGAGGATTAATTTTATTATTGAACAACAACCATGTTCTCAATGAACCCAAAAAACTCATTAATATCAAAGCTGAATAGTTTTGGAAGTAGTTTTTAGTTTGTTTTTAGTTATAGCTATTTTAGGGGGATATCTGTGTGTGCAGGTGACTATTACTGTGCATAATTATTAGGCAACTTAACAAAAAACAAATATATACCCATTTCAATTATTTATTTTTACCAGTGAAACCAATATCACATCTCAACATTCACAAATATACATTTCTGACATTCAAAAACAAAACAAATCAGTGACCAATATAGCCAACTTTCTTTGCAAGGACACTCAAAAGCCTGCCATCCATGGATTCTGTCAGTGTTTTGATCTGTTCACCATCAACATTGCGTGCAGCAGCAACCACATCCTCCCAGACACTGTTCAGAGAGGTGTTTTCCCGCCTTGTAAATCTCACATTTGATGATGGACCACAGGTTCTCAATGGGGTTCAGATCAGGTGAACAAGGAGGCCATGTCATTAGATTTTCTTCTTTTATACCCTTTCTTGCCAGCCACACTGTGGAGTACTTGGACGCGTGTGATGGAGCATTGTCCTGCATGAAAATCATGTTTTTCTTGAAGGATGCAGACTTCTTCCTGTACCACTGCTTGAAGAAGGTTAGATGCGGGGGTCAAATTCAACCTTAGGTATGGTGGGATAATAAGCTGGGGATCTTGGCCGGAGACGGTCTGAGTAGAGCGTGCAGCTCTCGGTACGGCAGTAGTGATGTGTGTCAGATCAACTGTGCTTGGCTGCATCGGGTCATTTCCTGCCTTTTCAGTGAGAGTGCTAGTTGAGCCCTGTCTAGATTGCTGTTCCAGGAATAGTTTAGGGGACTGTAGGGCTAGCAATGAGTCTGTTGCTCGGCTTACCATGCGGAATTCAGAGCTGGGGAGGTCAGAGACGCCATCTTTGTTGCGCATCTCCGCTATGGTAGACCTCAAGCTGTAGAACTGGCTGTCTGCTTTCACAATCAGACCCTCTAAGAAGGATGCAAAGTGTATAGGAGACCTCTCCATCTTAAGGACAATGCAGGAAGGGTATACATAGGCTTTCAAAAAGCAAAAAAACAACGTTTAAGCAATTGAACTTCAGGAGCTTTGTAATAGTGCGACTTAATGCTCCAGTAGCTGGCTCCGCCCCCAGATCACCTTTTATTTTTACATCAATATATTACATATTGGGCCAGATTATGAGTAGAGCACAAATTAGCGCTCCTGCTTGATTGCTAATTGCTCTAGAAGTAAGAATTTTGCTCTTGTCGGGTTCAAAGTATAAGTTGAAAGTAGGTACAAAAAAGAGAGAGAAGTTTGACAGTACCCAGCACTCACAAAACACTATATAGTAACAGTATGCATTGAAAACCGGATTGTGTCAAGAACTGGTTATTAAAACGTAACTTTTACTAATGATAGAATAAAAAGGGTGGTAAATAGTACCAAATGTATAACATAAATATGTGAGACATACATTTAAAACTTAGATTAAGAAACAGATCAGGACTGTGTGTGAGACTTCAAAAACAGAATTACTTCCCTGGGTAATAGTTCAAATACACCGTAACCCTCAGGGCTCAGAGAATACACGGATTGCTCTAAAGCTAATCTAAAAAGGGGATTGACCCCAACAACATTACCTAATCTGAGTAATACTGGTATCTAGAGCAGGAGAGGAAACGGTTTATAAATGACTGATTAAGGAAGGCAATTGCCACATCAATATGAGCTTAGAAAGGTCCCAGGTAAACACAAATTAGCAAGTCTCATGTACATCAGGCATTGTCTGTGTGCATGAGACTTGCTAATTTGTGTTTACCTGGGACCTTTCTAAGCTCATATTGATGTGGCAATTGCCTTCCTTAATCAGTCATTTATAAACCATTTCCTCTCCAGCTCTACTGTATATATATATATATATATATATATATATATATATATATATATAAGCAAGCAGGGGAATACGGCACACACTTTATCAGTGCATCCACCTGGTGCTCTGCAACAGCAATACATACAGTAGTGTGATGAGTAGAATCCTACGGACGGCCTCCGTATTGTAGCAAGGATCCAAAAACACAGCAGGCACCACAGGTTTTAACAAACAATCCGTTTTAATTGCAGAGAAAAAAAACAGACGTTTCGGCTCTAACAGGAGCCTTTTTCAATGGTGTTCAAACCGGATATGTAAGTATACAGTATAACACTTTAAATATGAATATTGCATAAATGTGATTTTTTTTTGTTTTCATCTACTTGACTGCAAAGAGCTGCAATGCACTTATTTTTATATATATATATATATATATATATATATATATATATATATATATATATATGTGTTTATATGTGTAACTACACATATAAATACATAAATACGTAAGTACACAGATATAAACAAAGATATATATATATTTATATATATATATATATATATATATATATATATATATAGACATGTATATGTATGTGGCCGGACTGTTAGCCGACGGACATTTGGCCGACAGATATTTGGCAGACGGATAATAGTCCAACACACAAGTGGCTGTCAGATAACAGTCCGGCCACGAGAAAGGTAGATAGATAGATAGATTTGATAGATAGATAGATATATAGATAAATAGATGCAATAGATAGATCAATTCAATAGATAGATAGATTCAATAGATAGATATATAAATAGATAGATTTGATAGATGGATAGATAGAAAGATAATTTCCCAGACAGAGAATTACAAGGCATGCGGCCCGGGACCCATCGTTAGGTTCCCAGAGGTGGTTGCGGCACCTGAGGCTCTGATTAGAACAGAGCACTCCGGAGCATATCTACCCTCGGCTGAACTCAGAACATGCTTCGGCATTCTGTCCGTCGGCCAAATGTCTGTCAGACAGAATGCTGTCGGACAAATTTTCCTCGGCATTTTGTCAGAGCACCGTATATTTATGTATCTCTATATTAAAGTCATTTGCCTGATCCCCCCCCCCCAACACCTGAGACCTCATATCTTTGAGCCCTTATAACTTTACTGTGCAATTTAAAACAATACAGGTAGCCCTCAGTTTACGCCGGGGTTAGGTTCCAGAAGGAATGGTTGTAAATCGAAACCGTTGTAAATTGAAACCCAGTTTATAATGTAAGTCAATGGGAAGTGAGGGAGATAGGTTCCAGGCCCCTCTCAAAATTGTCATAAGTGACATCTAATACATTATTTTTAAAGCTTTGAAATGAAGACTTTAAATGCTAAACAGCATTATAAACCTAATAAAATAATCACACAACACAGAATATATAATTAAACTAAGTTAAATGAACTAAAACATTTGCTAAACAGCATTATAAACCTAATAAAATAATCACACAACACAGACGTTACTTGCATTTTTCTGCAAACAGTTCTTTCTATGCATTCCAATCTGGACTGATTTATAGACAGGAAGATCTTGTTCCTTTGAAATCTGCTTGATAGCTCATGTCTGGTTAAACTGATTAATTTCAGCTTGCTTGGCTTTGCTGAAAAACAAGCGGAAAGCTCCACCTACTGGCTATTTTAATAAATGCACTGCTTCTGAATGCTTTTCAATAGCAGTCACATGACTGGAAAAAAAGGTTGTTATTCTGAAACGGTGTAAATTGAACCGTTGTAAAACTAGGGCCACCTGTATATATTTTTATCACATAGTGTTATTATGAGTGTAACTGTACTTTTAAATGTATTTTTGATGTGTTTTGTGACCGTTTTTGTTTTGCAAAACAGTTAGCCAGAGCTTTGAGGACTCAGTAATCATTCTAGCCTAAATCGAGACTGTGATCATCAAGTATTTTTTGGCCCCATAGAAAAAATAGGAAAATGCTGAAACCAGCTATTGTGATCAAGTTAAATCGTTAAAAAGCAGACTTTTCGGCCATAAAAAGAGCTGAAAAGTCATTACTCAATAGATTGTGATCAAGGACATAATTAGATTAGTTTGACATGATCTATTTCTCATAAAATCATGCTGATTTGAACTTATAATCATGTTTGCATGACTATAATCTTGAATATATTTCTTATTTTCCCTTCCAGTATCTTCATGACTACCGCTGTCAGGCTTACTGGTCTACAGCTTACTGGATCAGCCCTGTTTCACTTTTTTAAAAAGTGGTACCACATCAGCTTTACGCCAGTCCTGGATTACTATGTCTGAGTATAAGGGCTCCATGTACTAAGCCGTCAATTCATCCGTCATTTTAGACGCGGCTAAACTCGCCGTTACTCGCCGCGGGCGAAATGGTGTCCGCTGTAGCTATGTACTAATAATCCCACAATAAATAGACACGTCTAGCCCGCCGCAAGCAGTGGCGGAATATTGATAAATTTGACGCCTCGCTCGCCGCGACTAAGCTGATGTACTTAACTTTCAGTTGAATTGTCTGGCCAATTGTTAACACGTGACATGTAAGGTGTCATGAACGTCATAGTAGTCGCGGGAATAGAATTTTGCTCCTATAAATGTACAACTTTTCTAAACAACTTTATTATTGTTCCAAAATTTTTGGAGAGTAATTACAGAGCGCTCTTTTTTGTGATCTTTATTTACAAATTCGATATGGCTTCATCTGGATCTGAAACCGCTTCAAAATCCAAGAATCCTCACTTTTCTCATCAGCAAAACGTCGTTTTGATTGACATGATTATTGACTCTTATGATTATTTGTTTGGATGTCGTGTCAAACAGACACATTTTTCTAGGAGGAAGCAGATCTGGCAAAGGATCAGCGACGCTGTTAGTGCCCAGGGTCCAGGAAAAAAGGATGTCGATCAGCTGAAGAAGCGTTACAACGACATTAAACGCTTCGCCAAAGCTAAATTGGCCAGAGAAAAAAATTCGGCACGTGCTACCGGAGGTGGACCAGCATATGTGGCAGACCTCAATGATTATGAGCAGAAGCTTGTTCAGCGTCTGGGACCAGAGATCATCACTGGCATAACGGATGATTGTGACAGTGATTTAAGAGGTAAATGTACAACATAGTTGACGTAAATGTTTTTTTTAAAATTATGATAGGTCATTGTCTCCAATATATATTTCTTTAAAATAACATTATCTGACTTCTTACGCTTCAGTATCCGAATCTATATAGGCCATTTAGGCCCCAAATACTGTAATCATTTATGTCGCATATATGTATAAGGGATTGTACAAGCCATTTAGGCCCCAAATACTGTAATCATTTATGTCGCATATATGTATAAGGGATTGTACAATAATAGGGTTGTTATACTGCCTTTTTTTTAAAGGTCTAACGGAACTAAAGATTTGTTGATTATTAATATAGTGATCCCTAAAGATAACACCCATGTGTTTATTTTCAAACCAGTATTGCATAGAAACCTTAAAGAGATAATGACAATAGAAATAATGTAATTTGAAACTATTAAAATAATATTGTATGTTCGACATTAATCATGAGACTAACCCCAGATCACATGCCTTCTTAAATTTCTGATCTATTGACTTCCATGTTGCGTTATTTGACTATAGAATATTATTGTTAACATCTTTCAAAATTGTTCTCCGCTTTATAAACATATACTTTTTTCAGATATAGCTATGCACATAGTTGACGCAGTCACATGAACCATCTATGTGCATCAACCAATGATCATTTACTGTGCCTGTATAGATTTGCTTTTCATCAAAGTATAAAAATCCAATGAAGGCAAAAACATAATACAATTAAATATTTTTGAAAAAGCATTTTCTTATGCAATTTGTAAAGGAAATTATATTTGTTCATGTCCCTTTAAAGGGCCACTAAACCCAAAATCTTTTTTTAATGATTCAGATAGAGAATTGAAATTTAAACAACATTACAAATTACTTCCATTATTTCTTTGGCTTCATTTTCTAGATATTCTTAGTTGAAGAAAAATAAATACACATGTTGAGCCAATCACACGAGGCTTCTTTGTGCAGCAATCAAATGCTTTTCAACAAAGAATATCAAGAGAATAAAACAAATTAGATAATATAAGTAAATTATAAAGATGTTTATAACTGCATTCTCTTTCCAAATCATAAAAAAGGTGGTTGGCATGTCCCTTTAATGATTGAGCCTGCATTCACTGCTGTAATTATTATTATTAACACTTTTAGCTTTCAGTTTCAACTAGAAATAAAAATAAACCTAACGTATTTTTTTTTTTTTTTTTAAAGCGACGCCAACAACACAAGCAGAGCCTGTGAGGAGTAACGAAGTGCCCACTTGTTCTACTTCATCTTCTGCGGTTTACAGACCACCCAGTTCAGCTGTTTCCAGACCTTCGGCCAGTTTTACACATGGACAATTAATACGCTCCACATCTAATGTTACACACACAACTTCCTCGACGGACACACTTCCTGATCTAAGGACCAGCACTCCAGAAACTGGTGTTGGTAGAGCAACTGGTAAGTACTTTACAAATGAATAATTTCAATGTTGTGTGTTTTATCTCTTTTATCTCTCAATTTTTTTTTTTTTTTTTTTTTTTTTTAAATGTCAAATGTCATTATTGACATATTCTAGTTCGAGATCTTTTACAGATGGAATGTAATTTGAAGGACAAATAGCAATGATCATAGATTTTCATGAAAGGGACACTGTACAAATTTTTTTAAATGAGGATTCGTGTAGAGCATGCATGCAATTTTAAGCAACTTTCTAATGGTTTTAAAATTTATCATTATTTTCTTTTTGAGAATTGATCATAGTATTACATAAGAAAGTTGATTGAAATTCCATGCTATATATCTTATTCTCAAAAATATTAGTTTTGCTTCAGTGTCCAGTTAATTGCAAAGTACATTTCCATTAATAATTTTCAAAATAGAAATTTCACTGAATGTAATAGCGTTTGAATATATAGTTACATTGACTAAAAAACCTTTTAATTTTATTTATTTATTTATTTTTATGTTATTTATTTTTTTATAGGTGATTTGGGACGTCTTTTCCAGCGATTGACTGGACATTCATCTCCATTATTTGATTGTATGTATCACATATGTATATATATATAATATAACTTAAATTGGTGTATGACGGTTGTATCTGCTCTCTCCTTCTATTTTATTTCTGCAAGTGTTTTTAGAACATTTTATTTTTATTTACTAACAATTTGTTATGTCTTGATCTAGAAGAAGAAAACTCATCAAGGGAGATCACTATCAATCTCATGCCGATAGTGGAAAATCCCATTCAAGATGAACCACCAGGAGGGCATGATGGAAGCGAGACTCCAGATATTCTTGAAGATTTTGGAGATGCGCAACCAGATGAAATTCACACACCGGAAAACCTTGAGGAACCTGTTGAAACACAGGCACCACCAATTGCACTGCAAACAGGTGGTCTAAATATTGACAATACACCGGCAGAAGGACTATTGGGCGATGTTGGATTGAGGGAAATGTTGACACTTGCAAGGCAATACAGAGAGGACCACAGAGAAATGCAAAATATTATTAACACTAATATTGACCGCTGGGCTGCTCTGTCAGAAAAAAATGTTGAAATAGAAATGCAAAGGAATGAGATTGAAGGAATGAGATTGAAATGCAGAAATTACAGCTGCAAAGAGAAATGTTCCAGTGGCAGAGGCGGATGGATGAAGAGAAAAACCAGCAAATTAACAGAGCTTTAACCATCAGTGAAAGGACATTACAATCTCTGTTGGCTATTGTCAGTGAAAGGGAGGGTACAACAGACCCAAAGAGGCCACGTCTGGAGTGAACATTTAATTTATTATTTATAACACTATATTAGTCACTGTTCATTTTTTTTCATCGATATATTGTTTAATAAGTTATTTTTTGTGTACTTTAAGTTTAAAATGTTATTATTTAATAAAGACAAATTTTTTTATGCCCAAAAAAAAAGTTTATTTACATAAATTCAAACTCACTTTTGATTCTTCAACACAAAAGTTTTTCTCAGTTATTGTCATTCTTCTGACAATCATCATGACAAAACAAAAAATGAAATCAAATAACATATTTACGGTATAAAAAATCTACTTGCTCCATTAACATTCCCAAAGTTGCCCTAATTTTAGAAATTTTTTGTTTAACATGATCTTCAAGACAACTCTGAGTACTTTTGTCGCAGTTTCAATAGTTGATGTTGAAGATAAATCTGTAGAAAAATAAATGCAAAGCAAATTTTAATTCAATTTTCATATACATATTCAATGTATGATAGGGTTTTTCATCACAAATATTACCTCCTGATGTGCTGTTATCTACGTTATCTACTATATTAGCTTCTACACTTATGTCCACTCCTTTAAAGCTTTCATCTGAGCCAACTCCTATTTGAAATATACAATATGTATTAGTTAAAACTTTGATTTTCTTAGATTTAAGATTACTGAGTATGAAACATACCTTTATCTACCATCATTGTTGGTAAAACTTCTATCCTTGGTTGAGTATCATCTGAAGTCAATGCTTCAAATATTGTCACACTATCAGGATTTTGAAATTCTTCCATTTCCATACTATTTTCCATGTCTTCCATGGTAATATCTATGAACGTAATTACAAAGATAAAGATAGAAAACTATTAAATCAAAAACCTAGGATATATTAGTTAAAACAATAATAATAATCATTAAAAGGGACATAGAACCCAATTTCTAAGTTTCATGATTCAGATAGTGCATGCAATTTAAATAAACTTTCTATTTTACTTCATTCTTTTTGTATCTTTATTTGAAAAGCAAGAATGTAAGTTTAGATGCCAGCCCATTTTGGTGAACCAACTGTGTTGTACTTGCTAATTGGACAGAACCAATCAAAGAGTGCTGTCCATGGTGCTCAACCAAAAATTGGCTGGCTCCTTAGCTTAGATGCCTTCTTTTTCAAATAAAGATAGAAAGATAATGAGGAAAAAAATGATAATAGAAGTAAATTAGCAACTTGATTAATATTGCATGCTAAAACTTTTTAAGCCAAAACCTAAAATATATGATTTAAAATTTAAATAATAAGTCATTACCTGTCTGTGTCTTTTTATGAAAAATTTCATATGGATTTGGAGATAATTCAATATCCAATAGTGTTATTGGCAAAGGTGGAGAAAGAGCTTCACTTCTGGGTGTTTGCACCAACATTGACCTTAGGTAGCGTGGTGGGTGTGCACACTTCATTCTCCTACTTCTCATATCTATAAACATATATATAAAAAAAATTTGGAATAAATTTTTTTTTTAATTTTTCCAAGTAATTTTTTGTTTTCAAAACATTCAGTTCTGCATGCTTACTTTTCTAACATGTTTCAATGGTATATAGTAATATATTTATATTTTATTCTACTAACTCAGTTCTGCATGTTTCAATGGTATATACTAATATAGTTATATTTTACTCTACTAACTCATTTTTGTATGCTAAGTTTTCTAACCTTTTAAGTGTATATAGTAATATAGTTAAATTTTAATCTACTAACTCAGTTCTGCATGCTTACTTTTGTAACTTTTTGCATTTGTATATACTAATATAGTCAAAGTAACACTCAGAAAATAATATTGTCCTGGATTCGTCAATGATGACGCAGTTCAAAAATAAACCCTTTTTTATATTATAAAAAATTATTTCATATATAATTTTGAAACTTACATATCCTTATCAATCTTCAAATCGATTTATAGTACTTCGGTTCTCTTCTCTTCAAATCACTATATTTTCTAAGACACTGTCGTCTTGTTCTTTTAATTTTTGAAATACGATGCATTCTTCTCAGCATCTCGTATATAATTTTGTCTCTGCATTCCTGTCTCACTCCCCTCACACCACCAATCCGTTTAGGGAAATATTTATCCATGGCATAAACTAATATCACCAATTCTCCAGCACCAAAAGGTTCAGGACGCGACATGTTAGACGATGACGTGATTAATCGTTATGTCAATCATTAGCGCATTGATATAGATATGTATCCCCGAAAAATAGAAAAAAATATAATGTATATGTAGATTAATGTATTTTATGAAGGTTTGTAAATATCGATGTTTATAGTTATTACAAATGATATTTGGTTTCTATACATTTTCTTTGTTTCAGATGTGTTGATATGTATTAAAATTTACTTTGGTTTACAATTGTTATTTTGTTTCTAAACATTTTATTTGTTTCAGATGTGTTTTTATGTATTCAAATTTATTTTGGTTTACAATTTTTATTTTGTTTCTAAACATTTAATTTTTTTAAGATGTGTTTATATGTATTAAAATGTACTTTGGTTTACAATTGTTATTTTGTTTCTAAACATTTTCTTTGTTTCATATGTGTTTATATGTATTAGAATTTATTTTGGTTTACAATTGTTATTTTGTTTCTAAACACTTTCTTTTTTTCAGATGTGTTTATATGTATTACAAGTTACTTTGGTTTACAATTGTTAATATATAATGTTTAAAGATTGTAATTTTGTAATAAAATAATTTAGTTGCCATTATTTTCTATATGCCACTATTCTTTTAACAAATCTTTAATGGAAAAATATATTATAAAGGTTAAGAAAATAAGTGTTAATAGTAAGCCCTTAAGGTATTTATTTGAATATGGGAAAACCTAGTAGCTGTTAAAAATTGAGGTTAGAATAAAACAAATCAAATTAGCAAGTCTTTTTTAACTCAAAAATCCTATCTGATAACATAAAGCACTGTTGAATATACTGTCGCTTGTTACAGCTACAATTCAATGACACAATACAATGAATTAGCATCAGCTATGGAGGGATTACATTACACTAATCACATTATGTAAAAGAGTGAGAGCAGCTGTAGACACTAGTGTGATGTCACAAAGACAATGTATTACCTATAATATATTGTCTGTGATAACTTTGATCATAAACTTTATTTATTTGAAACCTTTGATAATTGAAGAGCAACAACTGTTATGTATTTAACTGTTTATCATGAGTGATTTTTAATAACCTTAATTCTTAAAAAAAAATGGAGACAAGTTAATAAAGAAAGTTTTTTATTGATCAACTGAAACTTTAATCTTCAAAATATTGTTCTGAAACCATGTCCCTTGTTGCATTTCCACGCCTATTAGCTTGTTCTACACATATTTCTTCTGGTAAATCATCAGCATCTATTGGATCTTCATCTTCTAATGGACAGCCTCTTTTAATTGCAATATTGTTCAGTATGCAGCAAACCAATATAATTTTTGCAACTTTCTCTGGTGCATACTGCATAGCACCACCAGAACGATCAAGACATCGAAACCGCATTTTCAAAATACCGAAAGTCCTCTCAATAATCCCCCTGGTAGATCGGTGAGCTTCATTGAAACGTACTTGACTTCTGGTCTGTGGGTTGTTATAGGGAGTCAACAGCCATTCTGTACATGAGTACCCTCCATCTCCTAATAAAAGATATAATAAATATAAATATTAATATAAGAATAATTATAAAGATTCAGAACTATACAATACAAATTTAAACTAAACAGATTACAGTCGACAAATTGGGCGCAATTTTTGTACATTGAAATGAGAGACAAATTAGACGCCAGTTATGCTTACCTAGAAGCCATCCGTCAGGCATATTTCCGTCCTCGAACTTCCGGTATAACCCAGTCTGCCTTAAAATGTAAGAATCATGACAGGAGCCAGGAAAGTTAGAACGGACACTGATAATCCTCATGTTTGGGTCACAGACCATCTGGACATTCAAGGAATGGAAATGCTTTCTATTCCTATAGATCTCCTCACGAGCTTGAAGTGGTCTTACAGCAACATGGGTACAGTCTATGGCACCTAGGACATTGGGCATCCCAGCCATCCTATAGAAATTTGACTTGATAGATTGCCATTCTTCAGGGGTAGATGGCAAACAAACATATCGATGAAAAATAACCATCATAGCCCCTATTACTTTGGATAAGTGGCGTGAAAAAGCAGATTGACTCATTCCAATAATGACGCTAGAAACTGCCTGAAAGGAGCCTGTTGCAAAAAAATGCAATGTAGCTAATAGTTTCAGAAGTCCCGGAATAGCTTGTGAACGAGCAGTCATCGGCTCCAAATGATCTTCAATCTCTCGATACAGGTGTAATATTGATTCACGATCAAGCCGGAATCTTTGTATGATCTCTCGGTCAGAAAGGCCGTGCAAACCAACCCGTGGAAGGAATACACGGGGGACTCGAACTCTCCTTCTTCTAACGATACGATTAGCTACATTTCCAGTATTCTGTCTTCTAGCCCGGATTTGCATCAAACGGAGAATAAACAAAAACAGAATTCTCTCCATAGCTGCTGAAATGAACAATGTAAGTACAATGCTGATATTACTGCCTTTTATATATGTATAGACTGGCGTCTAGAGTGGCTTTCCTATTGTTTTGTACCTTGCCCGCCACCTAAAAGGTGGCGAGGCAAAAATAACGGGGTGGGGGCGGAGATTGACGCGAGCGGACAAATAGATTTTTTAGTACATTCGTTTTTGGCGAGTTGGTGGTCAAATGTGTCTAATTACAGTAAAAAATGGAGAGCTAGCGAGGTTTGGCGGATAAGTACGCTCGCAATTTTAAAGATGCGAGTTTTTACATAATTGACGGCTTTGTACATATCAGTTTGCGAGTTTTGACGCGAGATTTGTTGCGGGTAGCTCGCTGACTGCTTAGTACATGGAGCCCTAAGTCTTGAAAAATTAAGAAAGGGAGGTTTGGCTTTAACAGTTCCCTTTGAACTCTTGGGTGTATTCCATCAGGACCAGGAGTTTTAGTTATTTTGATATTATCCAGTTTTTTCCTGATATCATCTAGAGATAACCCAGCTATTGTTAAGGGCTTGTATATTACAGTTTATTTCTATGTCTCTCCCATTGATTCCTCTCTTGTGTATACTAAAGAAAATAAATGATTTAGTACCTCAGCATTCCCCCTTGTCGCTCTTAATCATGCCACCTTGCTCATATTTTAATATACCTATAATTTCTTTCTTAGATTTTTTGCCATTTATATGCTCAAAAAAAGAATTTCAGTTTTGTCTTAGAATCACTTAAAATTAAAGGGACATTATAGACTAGATTTTTCTTTGCATAAATGTTTTGTAGATGATCCATTTATACAGCCCATATAGCCATATAGGTTTTTTTTTGTTTTTTTTAAATGTATAGTTTTGCTTATTTTTAAATAACATTGCACTGATTTTCAGACTCCTAACCAAGACCCAAAGTTTTAGGAGAATACTGATGTATATCTTCTCCAGATTGCTCCTTTTTGTGTAGAGTCTTTTCATATGCAGAGGAAGGGGAGGGGGGAGAGTGTCTGCTTTTTTTTGCTATAGAACCACTTTTAGTGGGTGTTCCAGCTAACCTTATTAACAGTGCTAAACTGTGAGCTTCCAAGTTTTTAAACAGTTTTATACTGGATTTTTAAATCAGTATTTGTGCATATTATTCTTTATTGTAGTGTATATTACATGCAATTAAATGCAATTTGGTTTATATTGTCCCTTTAATATTTTATTTTCTATTTCAGCTAATCTGATTGCTCTTTTACATGCTTTGTTACAATCCATATATATCTGGAATGACGAGTCTGCACTGAAAAGTTTTTTTTTTCTATTTCTATCAACACATTTGTATTTAGCCACATGAACTTGAATTTTTTTCTTTTTTATAACCATATGGTATATGTTGATGGTTATATTTATTTAATACTATTTTAAATGTTCTCCATTTATCCTCTCTGTTTTTATTTGAAAATACTTTGTTCCAATTTTTGCTATTTGATTATTTCATTACATTTTTTTTCCCTTCAATTAAAGGTCTTGGTTGAATCCCTTACACTGATTATGAAAAGTTGTTTTCAAATTGACTATGTTATCTAAATATTCTTTAATTTCTATGTGAGATATTATTTCTGTATTATATGATATCTACCATAGCATTACTTCTAATTGGTTCCCCAATTAAGGTTCAGTCAAAAGCTGCAAAACCCTTGAAAATTTCAGAATTTGCTTAAACTAAAATAGGACGTAAAACATCTCATTTGCTCTAGTTTTCCCTTAAATTACTCTAACCCTATTATTTTTAAATTGTAATCAAGTAACTTCATTCAAACCTTTTTTCTTTCTTTTTCTCCTGCAGACTGATCATCACATTTTATGGAGCATATTTATCAAGCTCTGTATGGCGCTTGATGCCCCTTGTTTCCGGCGAGCCTTCTAAAGACCGCTTTTCCATAACTTGTCTGCCTGCTCTGAGGCCGCAGACAGAAATCCCACTTATATGATTGACTGATCTGCTCGTTTTTATAACTTTAACAAACAAACAAACTAATAAAAATAACCATTAAATTACACAAAACCAGAAGATTGTTCCGTGTGCAACAAAATAAGGGTTAATGTTTCTATGGAGCTCCTTTGTTTAAGAACATCATTTCTTTCTTTCTATCTTTCCTTCTTTCCTTCTTTCTCTCTTTCTTTTTTTTTTTTTTCTCTTCAAATTATTTAAATTGAGAAGACACAGGTTGGCATAAAAGCAAAATAAACCGTTTTAAATTTGAGTGGAGTAATTTTTTATTTTTTTTTACTATCTTTAAAAAAAAAAAATTAAAAAAAAATAGTGCTTTGTAACAAATATTTTGCTGTCAGTGAAGCTATACTTTAATTGAACACAAGAGGTCCTCACAGACAAAAAAAAACCATGAAAGAGAAAACAAAATGTGACGCGTGCCTTTTTTCCTTTTTAGAGCAGTAAAGGGACAGTCTAATCCAGAATTTGAATTATTTAAAAGATAAATAATCCCTTTATTATTCATTCCTCAGTTTTGCAAAACCAACATGCAAGGCTGGATTGGCCTACCAGGATACCAAGAGATTTCCCAGTGGGCTGCAGCAGCTGGTGCTGGAAAGTTACAGTTTAAAGGGGTTATTAGTAGATGCAATTGGGTTGTAGGACTGTTTATATAACAACCTGGCACTTTGTTTTAATACAAACTAATATATTATAATTCTGAAAAAAAAATATTGGGGGAAGGAGTATCCCAATAATTCCCTTTAAGTAAAATGGGACTGCACATTTTACTGAAAATTTTGTGATGGTTTTTATAGTTTTCAGGGCTGCTTTTTATACTCAGTCCAGCCCTGCCAACATGGTTATATTAATATACTTTTTACCTCTGTGATCACCTTGTATCTAAGCCTCTGCAGACTGCCCCCTTAGTTCTTTTGACAGACTTGAAATTTAGCCAATTAGTGCTGACTCATAAATAACTCAGTGGGAGTGAGCAATATGTTATCAATGTGGCACACGTTAATTAGCACTGTCTAGTGAAAAACAGTCAAACAGCACTGAGATAAGAGGCGGCCTTCAAGGACTTATAAATTAGCATATGAGCCTACCTAGGTTCAGCTTTCAACAAAGAATTCCAAAAAACAAAGCAAATTTGATGATAAAAGTAATTGGAAAGTTATTTAAAATTGCTTGCCCTATCTGAATCATGAAAGTTTAGCACCTTAAGACCCCCACAGTTGATTAGATTGCGCTCTATAAGTACCCAATAGATAGATATAGATAGACTAGACTGTCGCTTTAAGCTGTTCCAGAGTGCTCCAAACTCTCTCACAAATAGGCATGGTCTGATAATATAACATGATCTTCTAGAGCAAAATAATATAGGGCTAGATTATCGCGTTAATGCTCCTACTTGAGTACTAACTGCATTAGAGTAAGTTTTTTGCGCACGTCGGTTTGCGCTTATATTATTAGTTGAAAGTAAACTGTTTTCGGTCAAGTGCAAACCCGATGAGCGCAAAAAGCCAAATGTAGAATATTGTGCACACGATAACCTACTCCCCCAAGTCAATGGAGCAAGAAAAGTGTAAAAAAGACAATGAAAACCCAACGCGCATGCAAACTCGATCACATGTTTTCAAGTGCACTAACGCAACATGAAATTATGAATATTTTACATTCCAATATTCTTTACATAGAATCATATGTTCTATTTATTCATAAATGCATATTTATATATGATGGTATATTTGGTACAATATATATTTATATCTATATATACTGTATATATATGTATATATATATATATATATATATATATATATATGTATATATATATATAAAACATAGAAGGGAACTGCACTCCAAGACCAGACCAGGTACACATCCTGTGACTCAGCAACATCCCAGCCCTGGGTGCTAAATAGCACTCAAAAAAGCTGTGATGTCACCAGAGCCACAGGCAGTTAACCCCAGTCCGGAATGGGTGCAAAAAACAAGGGTGATTACAAACAAAATGTAACACAACACATAGAGACACCCAGCACTCACCAGCTAGCTCACAGCTAAGATAAAATCACAACTGGAAAGGTAATAATTCCAACAAGTGGTTGTTACTAAGAGATACAGACTTACACTATTTACAGTGAACCAATCCAAACAATCTTGTTTCTAAAAATTCTAACATGTGATCGTTACAAAGAGATACATATTTTTGTTCCCTTCTCTTTTACAATTAGTTATACAACACTACCCTCTAGTGTTTAATAATTTTTTTTTTTTTTTTTTATAATTTTTATTGAGGTAAAATTTGGCATACATATATGGCATTAAAACACTTCAATAATACCATCAGAAGAAAGACAATACAAAGCTGAGTATGCAATACATAAAATGTAAATACAAGTGTTGCTGATAAGTTCCACTAATAATATAACTGTAATAAGGAAAAATAGAGAGTGCTCGTAGCGTTATGTAATAATAGTTGTCAGAAATGCCAACAATAAGTAAGCTTCCCCTTTTATTTAAGGGGCCACTCTTGGACCCTTAATCAAATAGGTTTTTTTTATGGCACAGGAGGCTGCCTGTATTAGAAAGACCACTCATGGGTCTTGTTCTATTTACCTCAGGTTTTAAATTTTTTATAGGTTTAACAAGGTCTTATACTGAAAACTTCTTTCATAGAGCCATATAAACATTTTCTACAATCAGGGTTTAGTTGAATAACAAATTATTGGGATGAATGTTGGGAGACTACACATCAGTGAAGTGAGCTTGCCATAAGAAACCCATAATTTTCAAAAGGTTACCCTGCTAAGGCTTATAACATTTTTATAGGTTTAACAAGGTCTTATGCTGAAAACTTCTTTCATAGAACCATATAAAAATTTTCAACAATCAGGGTCTGGTTGAATAAATAATTGTTGGGATGAGTGTTGGGGAACTATACCTCAGTAAAGTAAACTAGCCATAAGAAACCCATAACCCTCAAAAGGTTACCCTGCCAAGGCTTATAGCCAACCAGCCATTTATGTATTACATAAAGGAGGCCCATAGAAGGATCTTATTGGAATTGTATGCTGTCTTAAAGCGTAATATAAGAGATTGTAACCCATGGCACACTATGAGGTCTGGTAATGCTAATAGGTGGGCCAACTTAATTTATCTTGAGAGGCATGAAAGCCAAATCTATTATGACTAAATGAAGACATTCAACTAAATGTTGGGGACCTCTAAACAAGATAGAAATTTGGCCACCACACAATGTAGTCAGATTACTTTACTTTTTGATTGGGCCACATCCTATAAAGGAACTAATAATTATATAGAGAGCCCAAGACAGGAACATTAAGTGGTCATTAATGGGTACAGGCATCATGCTAAATACTAGGATATAGAAACTGAGTTTGGTCAATCTTGGTGCCTGTAGCTAGCAATCAGTAACAAGAATATTAAAATTTGGAAAACATAAATATGCAGATATAATACTCTATAATAGGGAATGGTGGTAACATGGAGCTGCCCATCGCAGAAACAGGGGAACTAGTCAAGTAAAGGTAATCAATAACAGTATAATGTTGCCTACTATAATATGAGCCAAACCTCTTGCCCCGGCCGCAGGCAAAAAGATGGCAGAAGTCCTCATAGAACAACATTGTGCATTATGTTTTCCCTCTATAAACAGACCATGAACTATATTAGATAAACATGAGTAGGTCGTTGCAAAGGTCCAACAAATAAGATGAAAATGTAGATAGCAGAAAAAAAAAACAGCAAACAAGACGCCAGGGTAAGAGCCTAAACGTCTCTTCTTTCTTCAGTAGTCCTGATTCAGTCTAGGGTTATTGAAAAACACTGACCACAGAGGTATGACAGAGAGGCCTCAATTGCTGCTAAGATATAGTACATAAATACAGTACATAGAGAGATTTACCCCAATATGAAGAGTCCCAGATATCGATGTCAGCAAACCGGAAAGTTAATATCTGGAAAGTACAGCAGAAATCAGCCTATTCCAGCTCTCTCCTTTCGCCCATCTATAGCAATAGATAAACAAATAGAACCTCTCAAAGATGGACCGCAGAGACTCCCTTTCAGTGTCCTTTTCGCCGCCTGCAGCTGAACACTGGATGGTGCTGTAAGGAAGAAGCCATCAGGCTGTATGGGCACAGGTCTCGGAGCGGCCATCAGCCATTGTGGAGTGTTATCGAGGGGTCCGGCGGAGGTATAATTAGGACTAAGCGCCCAGATTTCTGCTGCCAGCATGCGAGGGGAGCTGCTCAAAGCTGGGCATTCAGTGTGCTCAGGCATCAGGCACATTTGGCGCTCGGTAGTATGCGCGGAAGTTGCGGCCATGTTCTCTTGACAGCGCGGCTCCAGCTCTTCCAGACCATCTGTAGTGCCTGTTAGGGGTCTTTTGAAAGATGAGGGTAAGTCATTAGATTCGGGCTGTTCCAAAGCTCCAACTTTACCCCACGTGGTAACTTTATTAAGCGATGCTTCATATGCCTGGAAATAGTCCTCTAGCAGGTAGTAGATATCCTCCATAATTCCCTTAGCGGTATCCATAGTAAATGCTGGCAAGGGTATGGGTAGTTAGTATGGGTGTAGAGACCCAGGTAGTCTGCTGCAAATTAGAGCACTGGGAGTGCCACGTAACGACAGGGCCCAGGGCGCCCTGCCGGGGGGTATAGTGCAGGCCGAGATTGTAAAACGGCTCCAGGCGCTGATGCCAGCAGCATTTCTTGAAGCACAAGGTAGGATAGATGCAGCGTCTATTATACAAGTTGGCTCCAACAAAATATTTAGTAGATCAAATGGCTGTAAGGAAAATTTCTGCATTTATCACAAGAAAGCTGTAGCAGCACACAGCTATGCGACCAGTCATGGCCGTTGCCCGGAAGTTCCCCTAGTGTTTAATAATTTAAGTGCAACATAACTTACTACTTATACAAGCTGAATAATAAATACTGACTAATATCTTCTAAGATGTTGCAGTATACAACAGTCTAAATTATATGAGTTTGAGAGAATACATACAATTATAAATTCACAGAGGTTCCATATAAATACTATTGAGCCTAACTTATAAGAGTTTGGGAATATACATATAACCCAATCACAAACTCATAGAGGTTTAATACAAACAGTATCAATACATCTACTATTATGTATTTTATCGGCTAGATTTAGAGTTTGGCGTTAGCCGTCAAAAGCAGCGTTAAGGGGTCCTAACGCTGCTTTTTACCGCCCACTGGTATTTAGAGTCATGGAGGAAAAGGTCTACCGCTCACTTTCTTTCCGCAACTCCAGGCTAACGCAGATCCCCTTACGTGAATTAAGTATCCTAACTATTTAATAGCTACCTAATTAAAATAATTACAAAATTACCAGTAAAATAAATCCTAACCTAAGTTACAATTAAACCTAACACTACAGTATCATTAAATTAATTAAAGTAATTACCTACAATTAAATTTAATTAAATAAACTAATCTATAATACAAAAAACAAACACTAAATTACAGAAAATAAAAAAAAAATTACAAGAAGTTTAAACTAATTACACCTAATCTAAGCCCCCTAATAACATAAAAAAGCCTCCCAAAATAAAAAAAAAATGCCCTACCCTATTCTAAATTACAAAAGTAATCAGCTCTTTTACCAGCCCTTAAAAAGGCTTTTTGCAGGGCATTGCCCCAAAGTAATCAGCTCTTTTACCTGTAAAAAAAAAATACAACCCCCCAACATTAAAACCCACCACCCACATACCCCTACTGTAACCCACCCAAACCCCCCTTAAAAAAACCTAACACTAACCCCCTGAAGATCTCCCTACCTTGAGTCGTCTTCACCCAACCAAGCCGAAATCTTCATCCAAGGTGCCCAGAGGAGGTCCTTCATCCGGTAGAAGTCTTCATCCAGGCGGCGTCTTTAATCTTCATCCATCCAGAGCAGAGTGGAGCCATCTTCCTCTTCATCCGGAGTCTTCTAACACAATGACGGTACCTTTAAGTGACGTCATCCAAGATGCCGTCCCTTCAATTTCCGATTGGCTGATAGGATTCTATCAGCCAATCGGAATTAAGGTAGGAAAAATCTGATTGGCTGATTCAATCAGCCAATCCGATTGAAGTTCAATCCGATTGGCTGATCCAATCAGCCAATCGTATTGAGCTTGCATTCTATTGGCTGTTCCAATCAATCAATTCCGTAGTATTAGGTTTAATTGTAACTTAGGTTAGGATTTATTTTACAGGTAATTTTGTAATTATTTTAACTAGGTAGCTATTAAATAGTAAATAACTATTTAATAGCTATTGTACCTAGTTAAAATAAATACAAAGTTGCCTGTAAAATAAATATAAATCCTAAAATAGCTACAATATAATTATTCGTTATATTGTAGCTAGTTTAGGGTTTATTTTACAGGTAAGTATTTAGTTTTAAATATGAATACTTTAGTTAATAAGATTTAATTTATTTTGTTAGATTAAAATAATATTTAATTTAGGGGGGTGTTAGGGTTAGGGTTAGACTTAGCTTTAGGGGTTATTACATTTATTAGAGTAGCTGCAAGGTCCGGTCGGCATATTAGGGGTTAAAACTTGAAGTTAGGTGGAGGCGACGTTGGGGGGGCAGATTAGGGGTTAATACTATTTATTATAGGGTTTGCGAGGCGGGAGTGTGGCGGTTTAGGAGTTAATAACTTTATTATAGTAGCGGTGAGGTCCGAACAGCAGATTAGGGGTTAATACTTGTAGTTAGGTGGCAGCGACATTGGGGGGGGCATATTAGGGGTTAATAAATATTATGTAGGTGTCGGCGATGTTAGGGGCAGCAGATTAGGTGTTCATAGGGATAATGTAGGTGGCGGCGATGTGCGGTCGGCAGATTAGGATTTAAAAATATTTATTAGAGTGGTGGCGATGTGGGGGGACCTCGGTTTAGGGGTACATAGGTAGTTTATGGGTGTTAGTGTACTTTAGAGCACTGTAGTTAAGATCTTTATAAACTGGCGTTAGCCCATGAAGCTCTTAACTACAGCGTTTCCATGGGAGGTAGGAGTCTTGTCGGTAGAGGGTGTACCGCTCACTTCAGCCAAGACTCTAAATACCAGCGTTAGGAAGATCCCATTGAAAAGATAGGATACACAATTGGCGTAAGGGGATCTGCAGTATGGAAAAGTCACTGCTTGAAAGTGAGCGTTAGACCCTTTCCTGCCTGACTCTAAATACCAGCGGGCGGCCAAAAGCAGCATTAGGAGCCCTTAACGCTGCTTTTGACGGCTAACGCAGAACTCTAAATCTAGGTGAAAATGTTTTAGGATTGTAAAAAAATTGTTAAATGTGAATAACTTTTGGTATGTTTTATCAAATATCCTGAAATTTTCAGAATATGTTTGAATTGATAGATTAATGTATTGTGGTAAATTTGGGGGAAATTGGTTAACATCTAAGTTCAATTTTGTACGTTAAGCCACATTAAGCTCCCCAAAAAGCAAGCTTAATGTCACTCATTTGCCTTGTGGGAAACCAAAATCCATGAAACTTCTAGGATAAGTTTGGAAAGTGAAAAACTGAGTTTGTGCCAAGTTTCAAGGCAATTGATTGAAGTTTTGGTGAATTTTGGTACATTAAGCTCTTTTTACATTAAGCTGCTCACATTAAATGTTTTAGGATTGTAAATTTCCTGAAATTTTCAGAATATATTTGAATAGATAGATTAATGTATTGTGAGAAGTTTGGGGGAAATTGGTTAAGATCTAAGTTCAATTTTGTACGTTAAGCCACATTAAGCTCCCCAAAAAACAAGCTTAATGTCACTCATTTGCCTTGTGGGAAACCAAATACCATGAAACTTCTAGGATAGGTTTGGAAAGTGACAAACTGAGGTTGTGCCAAGTTTCAAGGCAATTGATTGATGTTTAGGTAAATTTTGGTACATTAAGCTCTTTTTACATTAAGCTGCTCACATTATGGCCTCTAGTTATCAAGCCGTCAACCGCAAATACGCTGGAATTCCGCAGCGTATTTGTGGCGAGGCTGATTCACCTTAGTTATCAAGCTCTACTGCCCGGCAAAAGTAGAATATAGTGATGTAAGCTTCGATCTGCTGGACTCAGTCCGACACAGATCAATGCTTACGTCACTCCAGATGTTCCGAACGCAAGTTCGGCACAATCTGACTACTTTTGGTAGTTATCAAACCACTATTCCAGGCCAGCGTACCTGGATTTCAATCCGCCGCCCTGGAGGCGGCGAATCCCATAGGAATCCATGGGAGTCTGACCATAGCGAAAGCTCATGTTCGCTGCTGCCCGATATCATATTGATTCCTATGGGAAACGTCTGCACCTAACACCCTAACATGTACCCCGAGTCTAAACACCCCTAATATGCCCCCCCCTATACCGCCGCAACTAAATAAATGTATTACCCCCTAAACCGCCGCTCCCGGACCCCACCACAACCTACATTATACATATTAACCACTAATCTTCCACCCCCTACACTGCCGCAACTAAATAAAGTTATTCCCCCCTAAAACGCCACTCCCGGACCATGCTGCCACCTACATAATACCTATTAACCCTGATCCTGCCCCCCTATACCGCCGCCACCTATAATAAATGTATTAACCCCTATCCTGCCCCCCTATACTGCCGCCACCTATAATAAATTTATTAACCCCTATCCTGCCCCCCCACACCGCCACAACTATAATAAAATTATTAACCCCTAAACCTAAGTCTAACACTAACCTTAACACCCCCCTAACTTAAATATTAATTAAATAAATCTAAATAATATTACACTTATTAACTAAATTATTCCTATTTAAAACTAAATACTTACCTATAAAATAAACCCTAAGATAGCTACAATATAACTAATAGTTACATTGTAACTATTCTAGGATTTATTTTTATTTTACAGGCAAGTTTGTATATATTTTAACTAGGTACAATAGATATTAAATAGTTAATAACTATTTAACAGCTACCTAGCTAAAATAAATACAAAATTACCTGTAAAATAAAAACTAACCTAAGTTACAATTAACACTACACTATCATTAAATAAATTATTCCAATTTAAAACTAAATACTTACCTGTAAAATAAACCGAGGAAATGAGTAATAACCTCAGACGCCTTACCAAACGGAGGCAAAGGAGGTGAACAAAAAGAAATATAGAAATTTAAATATATAAATAAAATAGATTTATTAATACAAACAATAATCATGGATCCATGAGCAATACGAATAATCGGAGTAGAAAACTATACACAGTAAATATAATTAACAATTATAAAATTAAAAAATTAAAAAACAGAATTTATGCTTACCTGATAAATTACTTTCTCCAACGGTGTGTCCGGTCCACGGCGTCATCCATTACTTGTGGGAAATGTTCTCCCCCACAGGGAAAGGCAAGGAGAGCACACAGCAAGAGCTGTCCATATAGCTCCCCCTCTGGCTCCGCCCCCCAGTCATTCGACCGACGGTTAGGAGAAAAAGGAGAAACTATAGGGTGCCGTGGTGACTGTAGTGTATAAAGAAAATTTTTTTCAACCTGATTAAAAAAAACCAGGGCGGGCCGTGGACCGGACACACCGTTGGAGAAAGTAATTTATCAGGTATGCATAAATTCTGTTTTCTCCAACATTGGTGTGTCCGGTCCACGGCGTCATCCATTACTTGTGGGAACCATCACCAAAGCTTTAGGACACGGATGAAGGGAGGGAGCAAATCAGGTTACCTAAACAGAAGGCACCACGGCTTGCAAAACCTTTCTCCCAAAAACAGCCTCCGAAGAAGCAAAAATATCAAATTTGTAGAATTTGGCAAAAGTGTGCAGAGAAGACCAAGTCGCTGCCTTACATATCTGGTCAACAGAAGCCTCGTTCTTATAGGCCCATGTGGAAGCCACAGCCCTAGTAGAGTGAGCTGTGATACGGTCAGGAGGCTGCCGTCCGGCAGTCTCATAAGCCAAGCGGATAATGCTTTTCAGCCAGAAAGAGAGAGAGGTAGCAGTAGCTTTTTGACCTCTCCTCTTACCAGAGTAAACGACAAACAAGGATGAGGTTTGTCTAAAATCTTTTGTTGCTTCTAAATAGAACTTTAAAGCACGAACAACATCTAAATTGTGTAATAAACGTTCCTTCTTTGAAACTGGATTCGGACACAAAGAAGGAACAACTATTTCCTGGTTGATGTTCTCGTTGGAAACAGCTTTTGGAAGAAAACCAGGCTTAGTACGCAAAACAACCTTATCTGAATGGAACACCAGATAGGGTGGATCACACTGCAAAGCAGATAATTCAGAAACTCTTCTAGCAGAAGAAATAGCAACCAAAAACAGAACTTTCCAAGATAGTAACTTAATATCTATGGAATGTAAAGGTTCAAACGGAACCCCTTGAAGAACTGAAAGAACTAAATTTAGACTCCAAGGAGGAGTCATGGGTCTGTAAACAGGCTTGATTCTAACCAAAGCCTGAACAAAAGCTTGTACATCTGGCAAAGCTGCCAGTCATTTGTGCAACAAGACGGATAATGCAGAAATCTGTCCTTTTAGAGAACTAGCTGACAATCCTTTATCCAAACCTTCTTGGAGAAAGGAGTGAATCTTTGGAATTTTAATCTTACTCCAGGAGAATCCTTTGTATTCACACCAACAGATATATTTTTTCCATATTTTATGGTAAATCCTTCTAGTCACAGGTTTTCTGGCTTGGACCAGAGTATCAATCACAGAATTTGAAAACCCACGCTTGGATAAAATCAAGCGTTCAATTTCCAAGCAGTCAGCTGCAGAGAAACTAGATTGGGATGTTCGAATGGACCTTGTACTAGAAGGTCCTGTCTCAAAGGTATCTTCCATGGTGGAGCCGATGACATATTCACCAGGTCTGCATACCAAGTCCTGCGTGGCCACGCAGGAGCTATCAGAATCACCGAGGCATTCTCCTGTTTGATCCTGGCTATGAGCCTGGGGAGGAGAGGAAACGGTGGAAACACATATGTTAGGTTGAACGACCAAGGCGCCACTAATGCATCCACTAGAGTCGCCTTGGGATCCCTGGATCTGGACCCGTAACAAGGAATCTTGAAGTTCTGACGGGACGCCATTAGATCCATGTCTGGAATGCCCCATAATTGGGTTAACTGAGCAAAGACCTCCGGATGGAGTTCCCACTCCCCCGGATGGAAAGTCTGACGACTCAAATAGTCCGCCTCCCAGTTGTCTACTCCTGGGATGTGAATAGCAGATAGATGGCAGGAGTGATTCTCTGCCCATTGGATTATCTTGGTTACTTCCTTCATCGCTAGGGAACTCTTTGTTCCCCCCTGATGATTGATGTACGCAACAGTCGTTATGTTGTCCGACTGAAAACTTATGAACCTGGCTTCCGCTAGCTGAGGCCAAGCCAGGAGCGCATTGAATATAGCTCTTAGTTCCAAAATGTTTATCGGGAGAAGCGACTCATCCCGCGACCATAGGCCCTGAGCTTTCAGAGAGTCCCAGACCGTGCCCCACCCCAAGAGGCTGGCGTCGGTCGTGACGATGACCCACTCCGGTCTGCGGAAACTCATTCCCTGAGACAGGTGATCCTGGGTCAACCACCAGAGAAGTGAGTCCCTGGTTACCTGGTCTACTTGAATTTGGGGAGACAAGTCTGTATAGTCCCCATTCCACTGATTGAGCATGCACAGCTGTAATGGTCTTAGATGAATTTGAGCAAAAGGAACCACATCCATTGCTGCGACCATTAGTCCTATTACTTCCATGCATTGAGCTATGGAGGGTTGAGGAATAGAGTGAAGAACTCGACAAGCTTTTAGAAGCTTTGTCTTTCTGACGTCTGTGAGAAAGATCTTCATTTCCACAGAATCTATTATTGTTCCCAGAAAAGGAACCCTTGTGGACGGTGACAGTGAACTTCTTTCTATGTTCACTTTCCACCCGTGAGATCTGAGAAAAGCCAACACAATGTCTGTATGAGCCCTCGCTTTGGAAAGAGACGACGCTTGGATTAGGATGTCGTCTAGATAAGGTGCTACAGCGATGCCCCTCGGTCTTAGGACCGCTAGAAGGGACCCTAGCAGCTTTGTGAAAATTCTGGGAGCGGTGGCTAAACCGAATGGAAGAGCCACAAACTGGTAATGTTTGTCCAGAAAGGCGAACCTCAGGAACTGATGATGAGATTTGTGGATTGGGATATGCAAATACGCATCCTTCAGATCCACGGTAGTCAAAAATTGACCCAGCTGTATTGTTGGTAAGATTGTCCGAATGGTTTCCATCTTGAAGGATGGAACTCTGAGGAACTTGTTTAATATCTTTAAATCCAGAATTGGCCTGAAAGTTCCCTCTTTTTTGGGAACCACAAACAGGTTTGAGTAAAACCCTAGACCTTGTTCCCCGGAGGGGACTGGGTTTATCACTCCCATCTTTGATAGGTCTCTTACACAATGTAAGAATGCCTGTTTCTTTATCTGGTCTGAAGATAAGCGAGACAGGTGGAACCTTCCCTTTGGAGGAAGTGCCTTGAATTCTAAAAGGTATCCCTTGGAAACTATCTCTAGTGCCCAGGGATCCAGAACATCTCTTGCCCAAGCCTGAGCAAAGAGAGATAGTCTGCCCCCTACCAGATCCGGTCCCGGATCGGGGGCTACCCCTTCATGCTGTCTTGGTAGCAGCAGCAGGTTTCTTGGTTTGTTTACCCTTGTTCCAGCCTTGCATGGGCTTCCAAGCGGGTTTGGGCTGGGCCGTGTTACCTTCTTGTCTAGCGGCAGTGGAGTTATTAGCCGGTCCGTTCCTGAAATTGCGAAAGGAACGAAAATTAGACTTGTTCTTAGCCTTAAAAGGCCTATCCTGTGGGAGGGCATGGCCCTTACCCCCAGTGATGTCTGAAATAATTTCCTTCAATTCCGGCCCAAAAAGGGTCTTACCCTTGAAAGGAATATTCAGTAACTTAGTCTTGGATGACACGTCTGCCGACCAGGATTTTAGCCAAAGCGCCCTCCGCGCTACTATAGCAAAACCTGAGTTTTTCGCCGCCAATTTCGTTATTTGAAAGGCGGCATCCAATATAAAGGAATTAGCTAACTTTAATCTTTTTAAGCAATCCTTTCAATTTTTTATCCATAGGATCTTTGAAAGCGCAGCTGTCTTCTATAGGAATAGTTGTGCCCTTCGCTAGTGTTGAAACAGCTCCCTCAACCTTCGGGACCGTTTGCCATGCATCCCTTCTAGGGTCTACTATGGGAAACATTTTCTTAAATATAGGAGGTGGGGCAAAGGGTACACCTGGCTTCTCCCACTCCTTTTCCACTATGTTCGCTACCCTCTTAGGTATTGGAAAAGCGTCGTCGTGCACTGGGACCTCTAAAAATGTGTCCAATTTGCACAACTTCTCTGGTACTACCATGGAATCACAGTCATCCAGAGTAGCTAATACCTCCTTAAGCAAAGCGCGGAGATGTTCTAGCTTAAACTTAAATGCCACTAGATCAGGTCGAGTCTGAAATTTCACCCTCAGACAGCCCTTCCCTCACAGCCAATTCCGATTGATGTGAGGGTAAAATAGATAAGGCATCGTCAGCGTCTGATTGTTCATCCTTTTTATCTGTATTTAAAACTGAACAATCACGCTTTCTCTGAAAAACTGGCAGTTTGGATAAAAGATTTGCTATAGAATTATCCACTACTGCTGATAATTGTTGCATAGAAATAAGCACTGGCGTGCTAGATGTCACCTGCGCGGGCAAAGCTGGTGTAGACACAGAAGGAGAGGATGTAGAGCTATCCCCACTACCTTCATTAGATAAATCATCTTGGGCAACATTATGAAAAATAACAGAGCTGTCCTGATTTTGTTTGGACGCTATGGCGCAATTATCACAAACACTCGAAGGGGGAACCACATTTGTCTCTATACACACAGAACATAGGTTATCTGATGGAACAGACATGTTAAACAGATTTAGGCAGGCAAACAATGCAATAAAAACGATTTTAAACAAAAACGTTACTGTCTCTTTAAATAATAAAATGACACATTTATTTCTGAATGTTCAAAAAACTATGAAGGCAATATCCGATTTTTCTGAAATTTGGACCCCAGTGTCTTAATGCTTAGAAAGTATTGCACAGCAAATATGGAGACTCTAGCTCTTAAAACAAGCAAACCGGAGCTAATTGTTGGATTTAACTGTTTTTACACACCACAATCCAAGCTACAGCCTTGCTGCAGCTTTTTGCCTTCCTTAGGGGTCACCATTCACAGAAAAAAGCCTTTTGGAGTCACTTTCTGAACCACAGGACCCTCTCACATGAATCTGCATGCACTGCCTTGAAATTCAACTGCACAGCTGAAGTGCCAAAATGAGGCTTCCTCCCTCAGCACACTAGAGTGAAGGGGCCTTCCTGACTAGATTTAGGTGTCTAAAACAAGCCAGATCAATAAAAAACGTTCCCAAGTGTATGTGAGCTTATAAAATATTTCAAATGGTATAATATTGTAATAAAAACCAATCGATTTAGCCCCTAACAGTGTCTACCAGCATAAAAAACAAAAAGGGGAAGCCTGTTATCTTTTTTGCTGAGGTGAAAGAAAAATGGCTTACCTTTTCCCCTGAGGGGAAAAATGACTGTCATCTAGCATTAGCCTGTGTTGTTAGAAGGAGCTAGTCATACCTGAAGCAGATGAGTCTGCAAACTGTTACCCCCAACTGAAGTTCTCTTGTTTCAACAGTCCTGCATGGTAACAGTAATGGATTTTAGTTACTTGTGCTAAAATCATAGCCCTCTTAAACAGAAATCTTCATCACTTTTCTGTTATAGAGTAAATAGTACAAGCCAGCACTATTTTAAAATAACAAACTCTTGATAGAAGAATAAAAAACTACAACTAACACCACAAACTCCTTGCCATCCCCGTGGTAGATGCTACTTGTTCAGAGCGGCAAGGAGAATGACTGGGGGGCGGAGCCAGAGGGGGAGCTATATGGACAGCTCTTGCTGTGTGCTCTCCTTGCCTTTCCCTGTGGGGGAGAACATTTCCCACAAGTAATGGATGACGCCGTGGACCGGACACACCAATGTTGGAGAAATAAATACATACACAATGTAAATGTTAGTAAATGTAAAATAAAATCTCTTGATACTTCTATAGTGACACTCACTAGGGAGTAGCAGCAAGGATCTCTGCTAAAACCCCAGGGAGGTGACCTAAGAAATGAGGGGACCTTTGTAGAGGGATGCTAACCTCTAAAATAGAGAAGTGATGAGTGATGGAATAGACTAATAAACCACCTCTGAAATGATAATGATAGGTGGTGTGAACGGTCACAACGTGCTTGGTTGAGTGTGTATTCAAATAAACTTGATTAGGGGTGTATCAAATCCAAAAATATAGTCCAGAAAATGCAAAAATAATGCAAACAAGTGCAGGCCAACTTGATACAAATATTGAAAAAAATGTCAATATACAATCTTGGGTGCTCCAAAGAGTGTTCAACAAAAATATTTTGATCCAAAGTTAAAAAATGACAAAAAAATGTGGTAAAATATAATCAATGCATAATGATAGTGTACAAGTGAAAAGAAAAAAACAACGATATATGCGAGACAGTCCCTCAAAGTGGTGAATAAAATCAGTACAATCAACTATAATTCTGAATTTGAAAAAGCAGACAAACAAAAAACAAAATAAGACAGATCCCCAACGGTAGGTTTAGGTTGGAAGCGAAGTGACAGAAATATATAACGAAATCCTCCTGTAAAGAAAATAAAAACAAATAGTGCAGACAGTTGTTAAACCGTGAGAATAATTAGAGTTAGGCTTACCAATATTAGTTTATTCCACCACTCATCACTTCTCTATTTTAGAGGTTAGCATCCCTCTACAAAGGTCCCCTCATTTCTTAGGTCACCTCCCTGGGGTTTTAGCAGAGATCCTTGCTGCTACTCCCTAGCGAGTGTCACTATAGAAGTATCAAGAGATTTTATTTTACATTTTCTAACATTTACATTGTGTATGTATGTATTTTTAATTTTTTTATTTTTTAATTGTTAATTATATTTACTGTGTGTAGTTTTCTACTCCAATTATTCGTATTGTTCATGGATCCATGATTATTGTTTGTATTAATAAATCTATTTTATTTATATATTTAAATTTCTATATTTCTTTTTGTTCAGCTCCTTTGCCTCGGTTTGGTAAGGCGTCTGAGGTTATTACACATTTCCTCATTGTTATCTATTGGTGGTTACTAGGCAAACACCGCCCTCAGGCTATAACGTATCTAGTTAGGCGCTATCCCTTGATCTATCATACCTGTAAAATAAATACTAAGATAGCTACAATGTAATTAATAATTACATTGTAGCTATCTTAGGATTTATATTTATTTTACAGGCAACTTTGTATTTATTTTAACTAGGTACCATAGTTATTAAATAGTTATTAACTATTTAATAACTACCTAGCTAAAATAAATACAAAATTACCTGTAAAAAAATCCTAACCTAAGTTACAATTAAACCGATTGGCTGATCCAATGAGCCAATCGGATTGAACTTCATCAGCTAGCATCAGCCAATCAGATTTTTCCTACCTTAATTCCGATTGGCTGATAGAATGCTATCAGCCAATCGGAATTCGATGGACGCCATCTTGGATGACGTAATTTAAAGGACCAACCATTCATTGGGTAGTCGTCATGCAGGAAGGATGTTCCACACCGGAGGTCTTGAAGATGGTGCCGTTCCTCGTCGGATGGATGAAGATAGAAGATGCCGCTTGGATGAAGATGTCTGCCGGTCCGGATGTCCTCTTCTGCCCGGATAGGATGAAGACTTCTGCCGGTCTGGATGTCCTCTTCTGCCCCATCGGATGAAGACTTCGGCCCGGCTGGGTGAAGACGACTCAAGGTAGGGAGATCTTCAGGGGGGTAGTGTTAGGTTTATTTAAGGGGGGTTTGGGTGGCTTAGAATAGGGGTATGTGGGTGGTGGGTTTTAATGTTTGGTGGGTTGTATTTTTTTTTACAGGCAAAAGAGCTGATTACTTTGGGGCAATGCCCCACAAAAAGCCCTTTTAAGGGCTGGTAAAAGAGCTGGTTACTTGGTAATGTAGAATAGGGTAGGGACTTTTATTATTTTGTTTTTTTTATTTTATTAGGGGGCTTAGATTAGGTGTAATTAGTTTAAAATTCTTTTAATATTTTTTTATTTTTTGTAATTTAGTGTTGATTTTTTTTTTAAGTTTAGTTTATTTAATTGTATTTAATTGTAGGTATTGGTAGCTAATTTATTTAATTAATTTAATGATAGTGTAGTGTTAGGTTTAATTGTAACTTAGGTTAGGATTTATTTTATAGGTATGTTTGTATTTCTTGTATTTAGGTAGTTATTAAATAGTTAATAACTATTTAATAACTATTGTACCTAGTTAAAATAAATACAAAGTTGCCTATAAAATAAATATAAATCCTAAGATAGCTACAATTTAATTATTAATTACATTGTAGCTATCTTAGGGTTTATTTTACAGGTAAGTATTTTGTTTTAAATTGGAATAATTTATTTAATGATAGTGTAGTGTTAGGTGTAATTGTAACTTAGGTTAGTTTTTATTTTACAGGTAATTTTGTATTTATTTTAACTAGGTAGCTGTTAAATAGTTAATAACTATTTAATA
Organism: Bombina bombina; assembly: GCF_027579735.1. Taxonomy (NCBI): domain Eukaryota; kingdom Metazoa; phylum Chordata; class Amphibia; order Anura; family Bombinatoridae; genus Bombina; species Bombina bombina. The sequence continues at coordinate 215,253,260 of NC_069502.1, forward strand.
GCTATTGTACCTAGTTAAAATATATACAAACTTGCCTGTTAAATAAAAATAAATCTTAAAATAGTTACAATGTAGTTATTAGTTATATTGTAGCTATCTTAGGGTTTATTTTATAGGTAAGTATTTAGTTTTAAATAGGAATAATTTAGTTAATAAGAGTAATATTATTTAGATTTATTAATTAATATTTAAGTTAGGGGGGTGTTAGGGTTAGTGTTAGACTTAGGTTTAGGAGTTAATAATTTTATTATAGAGGCGGCGGTGTGGGGGGGCAGGATAGGGGTTAATAAATTTATTATAGGTAGCGGCGGTATAGGGGGGGCAGGATAGGGGTTAATAAATTTATTATAGGTGGCGGCTGTATAGGGGGGCAGGATAGGGGTTAATAGGTATTATGTAGGTGGTGGCGGGGTCCAGGAGCGGCAGTTTAGGGGTTAAAATATTTATTATAGTTGCGGTGCGGTCCGGGAGTGGCGGTTTAGGGGTTAATATATTTATTATAGTTGCGGCGGGGTCCGGGAGCGGCAGTTTAGGGGTTAATATATTTATTATAGTTGCGGAGGGGTCTAGGAGAGGCTGTTTAGGGGTTAATACATTTATTTAGTTGCGGGGGGCTCCGGGGGCACCGGTATAGGGGGTAGAACAGTATAGTATAGTGTGAGTGCTTAGTAACAGGGGTATCAATAAAGCTGTAAAAAAGCAGAAGAGCAGCGAGATAGATGATTGATAACTATCACAGTCCGCTGCTCATCGCCCAGTACTTGGTGCGCAGCTTTATGACAGATTTATTGATAACTTTGGCGAGCATATTCAGGTCCACGGCGGCGATGTGAGGCGAGCTTAGGCGAGCGTATTGGGTCCGGCGAAGGCAGGTAAGTACGGAGCTTCATAACTAGAGGCCTAAATGTTTTAGGATTGTAAAAAAATAGTTAAAAGTGAATAACTTTTGGTATGTTTTATCAAATGTCCTGAAATTTTCAGAATACAGGGAGTGCAGAATTATTAGGCAAATGAGTATTTTGACCACATCATCCTCTTTATGCATGTTGTCTTATTCCAAGCTGTATAGCCTCGAAAGCCTACTACCAATTAAGCATATTAGGTGATGTGCATCTCTGTAATGAGAAGGGGTGTGGTCTAATGACATCAACACCCTATATCAGGTGTGCATAATTATTAGGCAACTTCCTTTCCTTTGGCAAAATGGGTCAAAAGAAGGACTTTACAGGCTCAGAAAAGTAAAAAATAGTGAGATATCTTGCAAAGGGATGCAGCACTCTTTAAATTGCAAAGCTTCTGAAGCGTGATCATCGAACAATCAAGCGTTTCATTCAAAATAGTCAACAGTGTCGCAAGAAGCGTGTGGAAAAACCAAGGCGCAAAATAACTGCCCATGAACTGAGAAAAGTCAAGCGTGCAGCTGCCAAGATGCCACTTGCCACCAGTTTGGCCATATTTCAGAGCTGCAACATCACTGGAGTGCCCAAAAGCACAAGGTGTGCAATACTCAGAGACATGGCCAAGGTAAGAAAGGCTGAAAGACGACCACCACTGAACAAGACACACAAGCTGAAACGTCAAGACTGGGCCAAGAAATATCTCAAGACTGATTTTTCTAAGGTTTTATGGACTGATGAAATGAGAGTGAGTCTTGATGGGCCAGATGGATGGGCCCGTGGCTGGATTGGTAAAGGGCAGAGAGCTCCAGTCCGACTCAGACGCCAGCAAGGTGGAGGTGGAGTACTGGTTTGGGCTGGTATCATCAAAGATGAGCTTGTGGGGCTTTTTTTTTTTTTGAGGATGGAGTCAAGCTCAACTCCCAGTCCTACTGCCAGTTTCTGGAAGACACCTTCTTCAAGCAGTGGTACAGGAAGAAGCCTGCATCCTTCAAGAAAAACATGATTTTCATGCAGGACAATGCTCCATCACACGTGTCCAAGTACTCCACAGCGTGGCTGGCAAGAAAGGGTATAAAAGAAGAAAATCTAATGACATGGCCTCCTTGTTCACCTGATCTGAACCCCATTGAGAACCTGTGGTCCATCATCAAATGTGAGATTTACAAGGAGGGAAAACAGTACACCTCTCTGAACAGTGTCTGGGAGGCTGTGGTTGCTGCTGCACACAATGTTGATGGTGAACAGATCAAAACACTGACAGAATCCATGGATGGCAGGCTTTTGAGTGTCCTTGCAAAGAAAGGTGGCTATATTGGTCACTGATTTGTTTTTGTTTTGTTTTTGAATGTCAGAAATGTATATTTGTGAATGTTGAGATGTTATATTGGTTTCACTGGTAAAAATAAATAATTGAAATGGGTATATATTTGTTTTTTGTTAAGTTGCCTAATAATTATGCACAGTAATAGTCACCTGCACACACAGATATCCCCCTAAAATAGCTATAACTAAAAACAAACTAAAAACTACTTCCAAAACTATTCAGCTTTCATATTAATGAGTTTTTTGGGTTCATTGAGAACATGGTTGTTGTTCAATAATAAAATTAATCCTCAAAAATACAACTTGCCTAATAATTCTGCACTCCCTGTATGTTTGAATCGATAGATTAATGTATTGTGGTAAGTTTGGGTGAAATTGGTTAACATCTAAGTTCAATTTTGTACATTAAACCACATTAAGCTCCCCAAAAAACAAGCTTAATGTCACTCATTTCCCTTGTGGAATTCCAAAATCCATGAAACTTCTAGGATAGGCTTGGATAGTGGAAATCTTGGATTGTGCAAAATTATGCAGCAATTGATTAACATTTCGCCACTTTTTTACTTATTAAGCTACATTAAGCCATTTTCACATTAAATGTTTTAGGATGTCCCGCAAAAAAGCAGCGTTCAGCTCCTAAAACAGCCCCATTGTTTTCTATGGGGAAACACTCTCTAAGTCTGCACCTAACACCCTAACATGAACCCCGAGTCTAAACACCCCTAACCTTACACTTATTAACCCCTAATCTGCCGACCCCGCTATCGCTGACACCTGCATTTTAATATTAACCCCTAATCTGCTGCTCCATACACACCGCCGCAACCTACATTATCCCTATGAACCCCTAATCTGCTGCCCCTAACATCACCACCACCTATATTATATGTATTACCTCCTAATCTGCCCCTCCAACGTCGCTGCTACCTCACCTACACTTATTAACCCCTAATATGCCGACCGGACCTTGCCGGCACTATAATAAATGTAATAACCCCTAAACCACTGCACTCCAGCCTCGCAAACACTATAATAAATATTATTAACCCCTAATCTGCCCTCCCTAACATCGCCAACACCTACCTACAATTATTAACCCCTAATCTCCCGCCCACAACGTCGCCCCTACTATAATAAAGTTGTTAACCCCTAAATCTAAGTTTAACCCTAACTCTAATACCCACCTAACATAAATATAATTTAAATTAAACTAAATAATATTCTTATTATTACATAAATGAATCCTATTTAAAACTAAATACTTACCTAGAAAATAAACCCTAATATAGCTACAATAATTACATTGTATCTATTTTAGGATTTATATTTATTTTACAGGCAACTTTGTATTTATTTTAACTAGGTACAATAGCTATTAAATAGTTAATAACTATTTAATAGCTACCTAGGTTAAAATAAGTACAAAATTACCTGTAAAATAAATACACCTAACACTACACTATCATTAAATTAATTAAATAAATAAACTACCATTAGCTAAACTAAAATACAATTAAATAAACTAAACTATAATACAAAAACAAACACTAAATTACAAATAAATAAATAAAAAATACAGGAAGTTTAAACTAATTACACCTAATCTAAGCTCCCTAATAAAATAACCCCCCCCCCCCAAAAAAAAAATGCCCTACCCTATCCTAAATTACAAAAGTAATCAGCTCTTTTACCAGCCCTTAAAATGGCTTTTTTTTATTGCCCCAAAGTAATCAGCTCTTTTACCTGAAAATAAAAATGCAATACCCCCCCAACATTACAAACCCACCACCCACATACCCCTACTCTAACCCACCCAAACCCCCCTTAAAAAAACCTATCGCTAACCCCCTGAAGATCATCCTACCTTGAGTTGTCTTCACCCATCTGAGCCAAATTCTTCATCAAAGGTGTGCAGAGGAGGTCTTTCATCCGGTAGAAGTCTTCGTCCAAGCGGGGCAAGAAGAAGTCCTTCATCCGGTAGAAGTCTTTATCCAGGCGGCGTCTTCAATCTTCATCCATCCGGAGTGGAGTGGAGCCATCTTCAAAGGAGCCGACGCAGAGCCATCTTTTTCAACCGACGACTTCCCGACAAATTAAGGTTCCTTTAAGGGACGTCATCCAAGATGGCGTCCCTTCAATTCCGATTGGCTGATAGGATTCTATCAGCCAATCGGAATTAAGGTAGGAAAAATCTGATTGTCTGATGCTATCAGCTAATCAGATTGAAGTTCAATCCGATTGGCTGATGCAATCAGCCAATCGTATTGAGCTTGCATTCTATTGGCTGTTCCAATCAGCCAAAAGAATGCAAGCTCAATACGATTGGCTGATTGCATCAGCCAATTGGATTGAACTTCAATCTGATTAGCTGATAACATCAGACAATCAGATTTTTCCTACCTTAATTCCGATTGGCTGATAGAATCCTATCAGCCAATCGGAATTGAAGGGACGCCATCTTGGATGACGTCCCTTAAAGGAACCTTCATTTGTCGGGAAGTCATCGGTTGAAGAGGATGGCTCCACGTCAGCTCCTTTGAAGATGGCTCAGCTCCGCTCCGGATGGATAAAGATTGAAGACTAGTGATATCGCGAACCTAAAAATTTGGGTTCGCGAACTGTGAACGCGAACTCCACAAAATTTTGCGAACCGGTGAACCGGGCAAACCCCCATTGACTTCAAAATTTTAAAACCCACAGGGACTCTTTCTGGCCACAATACTGATGGGAAAGTTGTTTCAAGGGTACTAACACCTAGACTGTGTCGTGCCGGAGGGGGATCCATGGCAAAACTCCCATGGAAAATTACATAGTTCATTCAGAGTCTGGTTTTAATCCATAAAGGGCATAAATCACCTAACATTCCTAAATTGTTTGGAATAACGTGCTTTAAAACATCAGGTATGATGTTGTATTGATCAGGTAGTGTAAGGGTTATGCCCGCTTCACATTGAAAGACCAAACTCCCGCAGTTGTACAACATCATCATCACACCGTACGTCCATGACTGTAATGCTGCCTGACTGAGACATATCCCTGTTATCTACATCCTCTGGCAATAATGGTTGCGCGTCACTCATTTCTTCCAACTGATGTGTAAATAACTCCTATGACAGATCAAGTGAAGCGGCTGTGGTGCTAGTGTTGGTGGTGGCGGCAGGCGGGCGAGTGGTAACTTGAGAGGTGCTGCCTGAAGCTAAACTGGAGGAGGATGGTGCGTCACGGTTTGGAGCGGAAGCTATAGAAGATTGGGTGTCCTGTTTTAAAAAGTCAACTATGTCCTCAGAATTTTTCGAGTTCATGGTACGTGGCCTCTGAACACTGGGCATTATTCTAGGGCCAAAGGGAATCACAGCACCACGACCACGACGGCACCTGTGGAGTGGCCTGCCTCTGCCTGTCAATTTTTTTTTAAATGTACACTTACACTACTATTAAACAAGATATGAGTGGTGGCACTGGGCAAGTGGGCACAGTATAGGCTGTGAGCCTGACACAAAAAAGCAGACTGATGTTTCACAGTCCAAAAATTTTTTTTTTTTTTTAAATGTACACTTACACTACTATTAAACAAGATATGAGTGGTGGCACTGGGCAAGTGGGCCTGGCACACACGCTGGCAGGCAGGCAACTGCAATTAGATTACACAACCAGACTGGTGTTTCAAAGTCAAATTTTTTTTTTTTTAAATTTACACTACTGTTACACCAGATATGAGTGGTGGCACTGGTCAAGTGGGCACAGTATACGCTGTGAGCCTGGCACACATGCTGGCAGGCAGGCAACTGCAATTAGATTACACTAGCAGACTGATGTTTCACAGTCAAAAAAAGTTTTTTTAAAAAATTTACACTACTGTTACACCAGATATGAGTGGTGGCACTAGGCAAGTGGGCCTGGCACACAAGCTGACAGGCAGGCAACTGCAATTAGATTACACTAGCAGACTGATGTTTCACAGTCCAAAAAGTTTTTATTTTTTAAATGTACACTTACACTATTATTAAACAAGATATGAGTGGTGGCACTGGGCAAGTGGGCACAGTATACGCTGTGAGCCTGACACAAAAAAGCAGACTGATGTTATAAAAGTCCAATTTTTTTTTTTTTTTTAAATGTACACTTACACTACTAGTAAACAAGATATGAGTGGTGGCACTGAGCAAGTGGGCACAGTATACGCTGTGAGCCTGACACAAAAAAGCAGACTGATGTTTCACAGTCCAAAAAGTTTTTATTTTTTTAAATGTATACTTACACTACTATTAAACAAGATATGAGTGGTGGCACTGGGCAAGTGGGCACAGTATACGCTGTGAGCCTGACACAAAAAAGCAGACTGATGTTTCACAGTCCAAAAAGTTTTTTGTTTTTTTTAATGTACATTTACACTACTATTAAAAAAGATATGAGTGGTTGCACTGGGCAAGTGGGCACAGTATAGGCTGTGAGCCTGACACAAAAAAAGCAGACTGATGTTTTACAGTCCAAAAAGTTTTTTTTTTTTTAAATGTACACTTACACTACTATTAAACAAGATATGAGAGGTGGCACTGGGCAAGTGGGCACAGTATACACAGTGAGCCTGACACAAAAAAGCAGACTGATGTTTCACAGTCCAAAAAGTTTTTTTTTAAATGTACACTTACACTACTATTAAACAAGATATGAGTGGTGCCACTGGGCAAGTGGGCACAGTATACTCTGTGAGCCTGAGACAAAAAAGCAGACTGATGTTTCACAGTCCAAAAAGTTTTTTTTTTTTTAAATGTACACTTACACTACTATTAAACAAGATATGAGTGGTGGCACTGGGCAAGTGGGCACAGTATACGCTGTGAGCCTGGCACACACGCTGGCAGGAAGGCAACTGCAATTAGATTACACAAGAAGACTGATGTTTCACAGCCAAAAAAGTTTTTTTTTTTTTTAATTTACACTACTGTTACACCAGATATGAGTGGTGGCACTGGGCAAGTGGGCCTGGCACACACGCTGGCAGGCAGGCAACTGCAATTAGATTACACAAGCTGACTGATGTTTCACAGTCAATTTTTTTTTTTTTTAAATTTACACTACTGTTACACCAGATATGAATGGTGGCACTGGGCAAGTGGGCCTGGCACACACGCTGGCAGGCAGGCAACTGCAATTAGATTACACAAGCAGACTGATGTTTCACAGTCAAAAAAGTTAGTTTTTTTTTAAATTTACACTACTGTTACACCAGGTATGAGTGATGGCACTGGGCAAGTGGGCACAGTATACGCTGTGAGCCTGGCACACATGCTGGCAGGCAGGCAACTGCAATTAGATTACACTAGCAGACTGATGTTTCACACTCAAAAAAGTTTTTTTTTAAATTTATACTACTGTTACACCAGATATGAGTGGTGGCACTGGGCAAGTGGGCCTGGCACACACACTGGCAGGCAGGCAACTGCAATTAGATTACACTAGCAGACTGATGTTTCACAGTCAAAAAAGTTTTTTTTTGTTTTTTTTTTAAATTTACACTACTGTTACACCATATATGAGTGGTGGCACTGGGCAAGTGGGCCTGGCACAGACGCTGACAGGCAGGCAACTGCAATTAGATTACACAAGCAGACTGATGTTTTACAGTCAAAAAAGTTTGTATTTTTAAATTTACACTACTGTTACACCAGATATGAGTGGTGGCACTGGGCAAGTGGGCCTGGCACACATGCTGGCAGGCAGGGAACTGCATTTAGATTACACAAGCAGACTGATGTTTCACAGTCAAAAAAGTTTTTTTTTTTAAATTTACACTACTGTGTGGGCACAGTATACGCTGTGAGCCTGGCACACACGCTGGCAGACAGGCAACTGCAATTAGATTACACTAGCAGACTGATGTTTCACAGTCAAAAAAGTTTATTTTTTTTTTAAATTTACACTACTGTTACACCAGATATGAGTGGTGGTACTAGTTGGCAAGTGGGCCTGGCACACATGCTGGCAGGCAGGCAGGCAACTGCAATTAGATTACACTAGCAGACTGATGTTTCACAGTCAAACAAGTTTTTTTTTAAATTTACACTACTGTTACACCAGATATGAGTGGTGGCACTGGGCAAGTGGGCCTGGCACACACGCTGGCAGGCAGGCAACTGCAATTAGATTACACAAGCAGACTGATGTTTCACAGTCAAAAAAGTTTTTTTTTTAAATTTACACTACTGTTACACCAGATATGAGTGGTGGCACTGGGCAAGTGGCTTGGCAGGCAGGCAACTGCAATTAGATTACACAGGAAAAAAAAAACAACAGACTGATGTTCTAGCTCTAAAAAGGGCTTTTAGGGGTGCTGTCCTTACAGCAGAGATCAGATGAGTCCTTCAGGACTGTAGTGGACACTGAATACACTAGCCTAGCTTTCCCTATTAAATCAGCAGCAGCTACACTGTCCCTCCTCTCACTAAGAATGCAGCTTCCAAATGCATCTTAAATGGATGCTGTCCAGGAGGTGGGAGGGTCTGGGAGGGAGTGTCTGCTGCTGATTGGCTGTAATGTGTCTTCTGACTGTGAGGTAAAGGGTCAAAGTTTACTCAATGATGAAGAATAGGGGGCGGATCGAACATCGCATATGTTCGCCGGCTGCAGCAAACGCGAACATGCTATGTTCGCCGGGAACTATTCGCCGGCAAACTATTCGCGACATCACTACTGAGATGTTCTGTCATCCTTGTACCAAGGGACCTTGTAGTCATTCCAACATAGATAAGGTCACATTCACATGACACACAGTATATTATGTTCATACTTTTATAATTAATATGACTGTTATTTGTCCATTTCTTATGGAATCTGTCAAAAATGAATTTTTTCTTTATCATATGTGGACATACACTACAGTCCCCACATCCAATTGATCCTTTATATAGTGGGTTTTTTAGCATTTGCTGGAGATGGTTTTACTTTGAATAGTATAAGTGGAGATAAACCTAAGGGAATTCGTGTAATCTTTGTTTTTAAGTTTCAAAAGATCACAGAGAACTTTTATTCAGCATATAATTTCGAACATTTCCTGTCACAGTTCAGCTAAAGGAATTGTAAGACATTTTTTATATACTTCTGGTCTATGCTTTATATCTATGTGTGTTATAGTATCTTAGAAAGACCATTGTATACACATTTAATAGGCCTGTAAACAGGAGGGGCATCACCTCAATTTACATATTTATACACTGGGACACAGGATATATATGTATGACAGAGTTACTATGCTTTAATTTGCATTGTTGGCAGCGCCTGTATTAACTTCTCTTCTTTTTGTTTCAAAAGATCAGTTCTATCTCTACATAGGGCTCTATTGTATGCTTTAGCTAAAGCTTTCTTGGTATAACCTCTTTGTAATAGCCTTGTTCTCAGGTCTTTTGCTGCTTGTATAAAGGATTTTACGGTAGAACAATTCCTGCGAATCCTCAAGTATTCCCCTATTGGCATACTCTTTATGGTGTTAGGATGATGATAACTATCAACACGTAATATTATGTTAGTCAAAGTGGGTTTTCTATAAATATCAGTAATATTAGGAATGCCAATAAGACCCTAGAGAGAGGCAAAAAACTTACCAGTCTGGCTAGACATTTTTTGCAAAAACATAATTGTAATACCAAGTCTTTTAAATGCTGGGGATCGGAGTATATAAGACCTGGAATTAGGGGTGGAGAAACGGAACAGGCTTTACTGAAAAAAGAAGCCAGATGGATTTTTAGATTAAACTCCGTTATGCCATATGGCATGAATGAAAATAATAATTTTTTGGTTTATTTATAAATGTTGCTGAATTTTCATCATATGTATAGTGGAACACTACAGAATATTCCTAATGTTGATAACATCAGAAATGAATAACTACATAATGGCTAATATTTGACCACTAATAAAAGTCCACTAGAGTTATCTCATACTCATTAATATACATATGCTCATATACAAATGGTATGATCAAGATTGGTGTTCATACACACAGTAAGATCTAAAGATCATTACCTAATGTTTAATAATCAGCTATAATATTAAACCTACACTATGTGGGATGTGCACCCAGAATGGGGTATCATGTATAATATAATCATTAAGAGACAGTATGACAGCGATAAACTGAATATCAATGAACCTGCCTACTTTTGATTTAACCAAAATACTTCCACACAGGTGAAAAAGTTCCAGCAGTAAATGGATCGAGATTGAAAGTTTAAAAATGTATCCTTTATTAGTATCCGTAAAAAGTGTACTGTGTAGATTTCACAGAAAAAACTTACAATATCACAGCCAGTAAGCTAGTCAGCCCAAAAGCTCTATATCTAACAGACCAACATGTTTCGTGCTGGTACAGCACTTCGTCAGGGATAGTGAAGGGTTAACTGTTCACCTGTTAAATGCATATCCGGTCCAATCAAAACTCAGCAGCTTTGCTCTGTCCAATAAGGAACAAGATACTGAATTCAAATTGTGTATCATGCAATGCTTCGTTTGCATGTTTAACTTGGACCAAAGTTGCAGCAACAGGTGTTCAATATAAGACTAATCATTAGTTGTACATATAAAAAATAACAGAAGATATAGAGCTCAATGATGTAAATAAGTTCTCAATGGGAATGAAATTAAAAACAGCACGATTGAATATCCACATGGAATTAAAAGCACCTTAGTATTGCAGCCGACATATGCTGCGCTATAGCAGCAAACAAACTTAACTATACATTTGTATACAAAATATGAATGCAACAATTTATGTTATATTATATTATGTATCAGCTAAGTAGCTGAAAGGTATCAATTTAATATAGTGGTAGATACATAAACTGCCTTACATGGGTATGTAGAATATACTATAAACTATAAACCTGCAGAGTTAAGTCTTTTAAGGAAGTATCCAAAATATTTTTTGTATTTTTTATTTTTTAGTTTCTAGTTATCCTTATTAGTCTGATCTGTAAAGGGACCTAATCCGTTGTACATTAAGCGAGCTAGGTGCATGTATATGCATGTATCTTTTAAAGAAGTATACTGGATATTATTCAACTTCTAGCTATCCTTATTGATCTGACCTGTGAAGGGATATAATCCGTTACGTACAAAAAAGCTAAATGCAGCTAAGTTGTTAGAATAGAATCCCTAGAGTGTGAATAAGTTTGACAATTTAATTTGTTTCTATATTGAAATCCCTATTGGCAGCAAGATGCTTGTTAACTATATATCTGCTGGAAGGAACTAAAAAAGTGTCATTTCATATTTTTATCGTTAAACAACTATTTAGACCGAGAGGAAAAGTGAATTTCATATATATTATTCTTGTTAATATCCATAGTAATGTGTATTCTATCTTATATATTTCCATGATGGAGATAAAAAAAGGAAACAAAAGAAACAAGTGAACTTAAAATCTTATAATTAAAAAAGGTGAGAAAAAAGTGAAAAAATATATTTCCATTGTGATAAAATGGAAATTTGGTGATAAAGATAATGACACCTTTATGTGTCATTGTCGGATCTTAACTGTGTAAATCCTGAGTGGGCCCCATATTTTTGACGAGTGAATTTAATTTAAACCAACTAAACTTGTGAAAAACCTGAAATAATTGTGTAAAGGTTGTGATAGTTGTTTATCCTATGAATAATTTTAAATCTGATTTTTCATTAATACCTATTGGAGCTCCTGTTTGTAATCTGAATATCCAAAAGGTTTCACTTTTATTTAGTTTATCATGTCTATTTCCTCCAGTGTTTAATTTGGGAACATAATCAATAGCCTTGAATGAGAAGTATTTATGTGGTTTTTCACAATGTGACCTAAAATGCTTGGCCACCGGAGTCTTAGGCTCCTTATCTGATAGAGATAAGAGATGCTCCCTTATTCGGTCTTTGAGCATACGAGAGGTACGGCCTGTATATTGTTTCTTACATAGTTTACAGGTGATTAAGTATACCACAAAGATCGAATTACATGTCAAATTGTGTTTTAATTTAAATGTTTCACCAGTATGATGTGATGAGAACGAAGAATCAACTTCAGCGTATTCACATGATTTACATGGAGTGGTGCCACATTTAAAAAAAACCAATTTTGGTTCTAACCAGGTTCTCTGAACATGGTTGATTTTTTTGTCAAAGTGTCTTTTTAGGTTATTGCCAATATTCCTCGCCTTCGTAGATACAAATTTTATGTTGTTTAAGATGTCACTATCAAGAAGTTTGTCTTTTTCTAATATAACTAGATTTTTCTTTATCACTGCACAAATTTGTTGGTATTGGCTGCTATATTTAGTTGAAAAGACTACACTTGAACCTGAGTAATCATTTTTTTGTGTTATCTTATCTGTTAGTAGTTCATGTCTGTCCATGGATAGGACTTCATTTGATATATTCATCAATATATTCTTTTTATAACCTCTGGCTGATAATCTTTGCGTGAGGTCTTCAGCCTGTTGTTTGTACTGTATTATATTGGTACAATTCCTACGAAGGCGCATGTACTGGCCCTTAGGGATTCCCCTTTTAAGATGTTCGGGATGATGTGAATTTGCCCTGAGAATAGTATTCCCTGCTATGGGCTTTCGATAAGTTTCGGCTTTGCTATGGGCTTTCGATAAGTTTCGATAAGAGACAATATGACAGCGATAAACTGAGTATCAATGAACCTGCCTACTTTTGATTTAACAAAGATAAATGAAACCACCCATCAGACGTAATATAAAAAATAATTATTTTATTAATATGCCTTTAAGGTCTACCTGGGTTGTATTACCTAGACTACTAGAAACTTATAGACTATTATACGTCTGTTTGATAATATTTTGAAATGTGCATGTCCAACACATATTATTTTCTTTATACAATTTTAAACCCTATTATTGGAGCTTAATTCATTGGCACAATATTAACAAGTCTCAGAACTCACGTAGTATCACATTAAATTAGACTGTACTCATATGCCAAACATGTAATAACCAATATGTATCATTCCCTACTATATGCCTCAATGGTGCCCTAATACGGCAATACACTTTTTCAGTCTCACTCAGTTTCGGATATATATGTATACGGATCGAACTCTATGACGTAGGATTACATAATGTGCGAGTTAAGACTCGCTATTGAACAATAGTATATGTCATGGGAAATGAAGAGTGCTTTTAGTGGTTTAACTGTTTAGGTACACTATTTGGTCACGGAGAAGCATACATAAGTAGGATCGTAATAAACTTTAGTCCCCGATTCACATATAGCTCTCCTCCTCCTTTAGACTATGAAAGTGATACAAGTGTAATGTGATCTCACTTATGACTTTATATATTTATGCCAATAGATGTAAAAGGACATGCGATCCTTGTCAGTATTATTTTCTTGTGCCCTCAGCTATTTGGTCCAATGATATGACTGAATTTGCGGTCTGAAAGGGCAGAGACACAATAGCTTATTGGGATTGGTTGCCTAAAAGGTGTGTCCAGTATGGCCGTGTTGATTGGCCTTTTACTGCTCATGTTTAGGGTTTTCAAAAGGCACGCATAATGGAGGTTTCGGCTTGTCAGCTTTACTAACTTCTACCACATTGAGAGAGGCCGTACAGCGGCCAAAATGCATTTGTGCTAATTTTAACTTATATTATTTCAATCTCACTAACCGTATACGCAGCGGGCTGTTGTCTCTACTAGCTACCTCTGACAACTGATGCAGATGTTTCCGGTTATCGGCCAGGAATACAGGGAGGTAGCTTTCCCTCAGCCTACAGCTTGATCGGTTATATGTGAGAATTTTATTTGGTATGGGGTAATTTGGTGAATATTATCACCTTTTATGTGATTTATTTAATAAAGAGTTTATTTTTAATATATACCTATGCAGACCAGCTATGAATTTATGCTGCTTTGATGCAGCAATATTTACACCTTAGGTGCAAGAGTGCTTAACAAACCCCTCTTTAGTCCTCCTCTCTCCCTTTCTTTTATAAATAGTTATTTAAAGTGGTAGCACCGAAGTTTTCATTACCTCTACAAACCTAACTGATAATACTGTGCCTATATTTTCTTTTGCACTTTAGTAAACCACATTCATTTAAATATTGGAGCACGTATTTAAACTTTGCTAGACGTCTGTATAATATAATAATGGCGACATTTAATTTGGGTATTGAGATGTTAAAATGGTCTGAAGACATAAAAAATCTGACTGCTGATTTAAAAATTAAAAGTACTAAAGAACACGAGAATTCTGGGGAATGGTCACAATCTCTTAATAGTCTAAAGAAAATTAAAAAGAAAGAAATTAAGAGACAATGTAACATTGGAATGTTCAAATTCTATACGGATAGTAAAGTAATCCCTAGAGGCTTACGCCTCAAAATATTTCCCACATTTCAAAATCTAAAACCTGAGCTCAAATCCAAATGGGAAGAAGCTTTGACAGAATGTTCTCTTAAATTAATTGGGTACATCATAGAACATGAAATGGAGAAATTACAGGAGATCAAATCACTGTAATTAGTGAGGAACTCAAAGTATATGAAGCTAGAGAGGATTTCCAAAAATCATATGCAAAAATTAAGGGTGATGTAGAAAAATTTGCTAAATTTATATCCGAAAAAAAAGGAAATGAAAATTGATAGGGATGTCAATGATTATGCCAATAATAAAGTGTATTGTGGAATCAGAGTAAAATCACAGGCAGCGACTCAGATATATCTGATAGGGAAGGGGAAACTGAGATAGACCTATCCGATGAAGAAGTTAGACCCAGACCAATCCTAAGAAATAGAATAACAACCCATGGTAGCACACAATGTGTCCCTTTAGGCGGAGAACCCACAGGGGAAAAAGAAAAAAGACCAAGAACCAGAAAACAAGTCAAGTTCCATTCGAAAACACAAATCAAAATGAACAAATCAAGCAGTCAGAATTGAATGTAATAAAACTTACAGACAAACCACTAACAAACACTCAAATTTCTGTACTAAAAAAAGCCTCACATTTGTTCCCGCACCTATTACTGACAAATTCGAAGCAATCAAAGATGTGCATCTTTTTGTACGTAAGATACTCCTTAAGAAATATTTCTCTAAGAATAATGACAATGAATCATTGGACAAAGCAGATATGACTGCTATCTCTGATTTAATTGCATTATTAGATGAATCCAATGCAGATGATATACAGGTCATACAAGGGACATGAATTGGAGAACAATACTTAAGCTCAAATCACAATTTGTACCACCTAATAATATCTCACACAATGCGATATCATTCTTAGACCTTGTATATGAAGAAATTCTCTGTCTCTCTGATGTTAATGAACGTAATGATGACAACTTAACATTTGATGAGAAACAGGCTCTGAAAGAGTTAACACAATGGTCAGATATCCTAATTAAGCAGAGTGATAAGGGTGGTAATATTGTCCTTTGGCCGATTAATATGTATATCAATGAAGCCAAAAGACAACTTAACAACAGTAAAAATTACAAAATTCTTTTTGGCAATCCTACAGAGGATTTTCTTAGGCAATACAATAAACTCAAAAGCTCAGCTCTATCAGCAGGCACTATTGATAAGAAAGAATTTAGCTTTCTGGAGATGAAGAATCCAAAAGTGGCGACTCTATACTTGCTCCCTAAAGTACATAAGGACATAATATGTCCGCCGGGAAGACCAATAGTGTCTGGTATTGGTTCCCTAACGGAAAAGGCCAGCAAATATATTGATGTTAGACTACGATATGCAGTAGAGTCCCTCCCATCTCATACCAGAGATACAATGCATACGCTCAACAAAATAGAACAGATTGCAATAACTTCAACATCCACGTTAGTGACCTGTGATGTTGAATCCCTATACACCAGCATTTACACCAAATGGGGATGCAAGGCTGTATCATTCTACTTGTTGAAAGATAAAATTTGTCTAATGAAACTAAAGAATTCCTTATAGAGCTTTTGGAATTTGTCCTTAGACATAATTTTTTTGTTTTTGATAACAAGTTTTATCTACAAATATGCAGGACAGCGATGGGGACGTCCTGCGCCCCAACTTATGCAAACTTATACCTGGGCTGGTGGGAGGAGACCGTAGTATTTCATGATACTATGAATCAGTTCACCAAATACAGCACCCACTGGTCCAGGTATATAGATGACATCTTTTTTGTATTGGAGGGGACATTGGAACGTCTGTCTGAGTTCATTACCACTTTGAACACGAATCCTCTGGGTTTATTTCTCACCATGAATAATGATAAACATAAGGTGGAATTTCTAGATATAACTATCAGGAAGAATGGGAATGGTCTGGAAACAGATATTTATAGAAAACCCACTTCGACTAACAATATATTAAGTGCTGATAGTTATCATCATCCTAACACCATAAAGAGTCAGCCAATAGGGGAATACTTGAGGATTCGCAGGAATTGTTCTACAGTAAAATCCTTTATACAAGCAGCAAAGGACCTGAGAACAAGGCTATTACAAAGAAGTTATAAAAAGAAAGCTTTAGCTAAAGCATACAATAGAGCCCTATGTAGAGATAGAACTGATCTTTTGAAACCTAAAAACAAAGATTCCACGAACCCCCTTAGGTTTATCTCCACTTATACTAATCAAAGTAAACCATCTCCAGCATTATCCATAAACACTGGCATATTTTAAAAGCTGATAATATACTAGACACTGTCATTCCTGAACAACCACTATTTACATATAGAAGGGCAAGCAATCTGAGTGACGTTTTGACCACTAGTCACTTTAATAGAAAAGCTAAAAAAAACACTATATAGAGGATCAATTTGATATGAGGACTGTAGTGTATGTCCATGAATGATAAAGAAAAAATTAATCTTCGACAGATTCCATAAGAAATGGACAATTAACAGTCATATTAATTGTAAAAGTATGAACATAATATACTGTGTGTCATGTGAATGTCACCTTATCTATGTTGGAATGACTACAAGGTCCATTGGTACAAGGATGACAGAACATCTCAGTAATATTAGGAATCCCAATAAGACCCTAGAGAGAGGCAAAAAACTTACCAGTGTGGCTAGACATTTTTTGCAAAAACATAATTGTAATACCAAATCTTTTAAATGCTGGGTATTGGAATGTATAAGACCTGGAGTTAGGGGTGGAGAAACGGAACAGGCTTTACTGAAAAAAGAAGCCAGATGGATTTTTAGATTAAACTCTGTTATGCCATATGGCATGAATGAAAATAATAATTTTTGGGTTTATTTATAAATGTTGCTGAATTTTCATCATATGTATAGTGGAACACTACAGAATATTCCTAATGTTGATAACATCAGAAATGAATAACTACATTATGGCTAATATTTGACCACTAATAAAAGTCCACTAGAGTTATCTCATACTTATTAATATACATATGCTCATATACAAATGGTATGATCAAGATTGGTGTTCATACTGTTACACACAGTAAGATCTAAAGATCATTACCTAATGTTTAATAATCAGCTATAATAATAAACCTACACTATGTGGGATGTGCACCCAGAATGGGGTATCATGTATAATATAATCATTAAGAGACAGTATGACAGCGATAAACTGAGTATCAATGAACCTGCCTACTTTTTATTTAACAAAGGTAAATGAAACCGCCCATCAGACGTAATATAAAAAATAATTTTTTTATTAATATGTCTTTAAGGTCTACCTGTGTTGTATTACCTAGACTACTAGAAACTTATAGACTATTATAAGTCTGTTTGATAATATTTTGAAGTGTGCATGTCCAACACATATTTTCTTTATACAATTTTTAACCCTATTATGGGAGCTTAATTCATTGGCGCAATATTAACAAGTCTCAGAACTCACGTAGTATCACATTAAATTAGACTGTACTCATATGCCAAACATGTAATAACCAATATGTATAATTGCCTACTATATGCCTCAATGGTGCCCTAATATGGCAATACACTGTTTCAGTCTCACTGAGTTTCGGATATATATGTATACGGACCGAACTCTATGACGTAGGATTACATAATGTGCAAGTTAAGACTCACTATTGAACAATAGTATATGTCATGAGAAATGATCAGTGCTTTTAGTGGGTTAACTGTTTAGGCACACTATTTGGTCACGGAGAAGCATACATAAGTAGGATCGTAATACACTTTGGTCCCCGATTCACATATAGCTCTCCTCCTCCTTTAGACTATGAAAGTAATACAAGCGTAATGTGATCTCACTTATGACTTTATATATTTATGCCAATAGATGTAAAAGGACATGCAATCCTTGTCAGTATTATTTTCTTGTGCCCTCAGCTATTTGGTCCAATGACATGACTGAATTTGCGGTCTGAATGGGCAGAGACACAATAGCTGATTGGGATTGGTTGCCTAATAGGCCGTGTTGATTGGCCTTTTACTGCTCAGGTTTAGGGTTTAAATAGGCTCGCATAATGGAGGTTCGGCTTGTCAGCTTTACTAACTTCAACCACATTGAGAAAGTCCGTACAGCGGCCGAAATGCATTTGTGCTAATTTTAACTTATAATATTTCACTCTCACTAACCGTATACGCAGCGGGCTGTTGTCTCTACTAGCTTCCTCTGACACCTGATGCCGATGTTTCCGGTTATCGGCCAGAAATACAGGTAGGTAGCTTTCCTTCAGCCTACAGCTTGATCGGTTATATGTGAGAGTTTTATTTGGTGTGGGGTAATTTGGTGAATATTATCACCTTTTATGTGATTTATTTAATAAAGAGTTTATTTTTAATATATACCTATGCAGACCAGCTATGAATTTATGCTGCTTTGATGCAGCAATATTTACAACTTAGGTGCAAGAGTGCTTAACAACCCCCTCTTTAGTCCTCCTCTCTACCTTCCTTTTATAAATAACTATTTTTTTTTTCCCATTAAAGCTCATAAGTTTTGTTCTTAACCTCCCCCAGAATATCGGGTCTTCTTTATTAGGAGCATACACATTGCATTGTTTCGCATTTTAATTCTAACGCATTATCAGTTTTGCACACATAACAACTTAGTTATTTTAAGGCGCATTGTTGAAATATTACATATAAAATATTAATAATTAATATATATTGTTATAGATACTGTACTATATATATATATACACTTCCACCGGCCACTTTATTAGGTATACCTGTTCAATTGCTTTGTAACACAAATTGGTAATCAGCCAATCACATAGCAGTAACTCAATGCATTTAGGCATCTAGATGTGGTGAAGATGACTTGCTAAAGTTCAAACCGAGCATCAGAATGGGGAAGAAAGGGGATAAAAGTGACTTTGAACATGGCATGGATCTTGGTGCCAGACGGACTCGTCTGAGTATTTAAAAAACTGCTTATCTACTGGGATTTTTACGCACAACCATCTCTAGGGTTTACAAGCAAAAAAAAGTGAAAATATCCAGTGAGCAGCAGTTGTGCGAACGGCAATTCCTTGTTGATGTCAGAGTTCAGAGGAGAATGGGCAGACTGGTTTGAGATGATAGAAAGGCAACAGTAACTCAAATAACCACTTGTTACAACCAAGATATGCAGAATACCATCTCTGAACGCACAACACATCAAACCTTGAAGCAGATGGGCTACAGCAGCAGAAGACCACACTGGGTGCCACTCCTGTCAGTGAAGAACAGGAAACTGAGGCTACAATTCACACAGGCTCACCAAAAATGGGACAATAGAAGATTGGAAAAAAGTTGCCTAGTCTGATAAGTCTTGATTTCAGCTGCTACATTCAGATGGTAGGGTCAGAATTTAGCATAAACAACATGAAAGAATTGATCCATCCTGCCTTGTATCAACGGTCCCGGCTGGTGGTGATGGTGTAATGGTGTGGGGGATAATTTCACTGCACACATTTTGAGCCCTATGGTACCAATTGAGCATTGTTTAAACGCCACAACTTACCTGAGTGTTGTTGCTGACCATGTCAATTCAATTATGACTACAGTGTACACATCTTCTGATGGTTACTTCGAGCAGGATAATGCACCATGTCACAAAGCTCAAATCATCTCAAACTGGTTTTGTGAACATTACAATGAGTTCACTGTACTCCAATGGCCTCCACAGTCACCAGATCTCAATCCATATAGAACATATTCTGGTATGTGAAGAACATTGGAATGTGAAATATTAATATTTACATGTCTGAAGTGCACTTAAGAAAATGCGATCGGGTTTGTGCTCAAGTAGAGTGGGTTTTTTTCAACTTTTTGCTCTCCTTTGAGGTCTATGGGGGAATAGGTTAATGTGGTTGCGAAATTTGAAGTACGGCTTTTTACTTTCAACTTGAAATACAAGCGCTATCCGACACATTCAAAAAGCTTACTTCAAGGGGAGTTAGCAAGCAAGCAGAAGCACAAAATACCAGTTCACTCGTAATCTGGCCCTTAGATAAAGAACCCTATTTTAAACAACTTTCCAATTTATTTCTATTATCTAATTTGCTTCATTCTCTTTGTTATTCTTTTTTGAAGAAGTAGCAATGTACTACTGGAAACTACTTAACACATTGGCTGAGCCAATTGCTTGAGAATAAAGATTTTTGCCCTTGCCGGGCTGCGCTCATATTATGAGTTGCAAGTAAACTGTTTTCGCTCTAGCGGTAACCTGACGAGGGAAAAAATCTGAAGTTATAATATTGCGGGCATGTTCACATATTCCCCCATAGAAGCCAAAGGAGAAAAAAAAATGGGGGAAAAAGAATATGTATGCTTACCTGATAAATGTATTTCTTTTTTGACACGATGAGTCCATGGATCATCTTAATTACTAATGGGATATTCACCTCCTGGTCAGCAGGAGGAGGCAAAGAGCACCACAGCAGAACTGTTAAATAGCTCCTCCCTTCCCTCCCACTTCAATCATTCAACCAAAGTTAGGAAGAGAAAGGAAAAGCCAAGGTGCAGAGGTGTCTGAAGTTTACATAACCCACAACCTGTCTAAAAGAACAGGGCGGGCCGTGGACTCATTGTGTCGAAAAATAAATAAATTTATCAGGTAAGCATACATTTTCCACGGATCATCTTAATTACTAATGGGATTCAATACCCAAGCTAGAGTACGCAGATGATATGGGAGGGACAAGACAGGGAACTTAAATGGAAGGCACCACTACTTGAAGAACCTTTCTCTCAAAAACAGCCTCAGCCGAAGCAAAAGTGTAAAATTTGTAAAACTTAGAAAAAGTGTGAAGAGAGGACCAAGTCGCAGCGTTGCAAATCTGTTCCACAGAAGCTTCACTTTTGAATGCCCATGAGGAAGCAACAGCCCTTGTGGAATGAGCCGTAATTCTCTTAGGAGACTGCTGTCTAGCAGTCTCATATGCAAAACGTATGATGCTCCTCAGCCAAAAAGAAAGAGAAGTAACTGTAGCTTTCTGTCCCTTGTGTTTCCCAAGAAAACCACAAAGAAGAAGACTGACGAAAGTCCTTAGTTGCCTGCAGGTAAAACTTTAAAGCATGGACCACGTCCAAATTGTGCAAAAGTCTTTCCTTCTTAGAAGAAAGATTAGGACACAAAGAAGGCACAACAATCTCTTGATTAATGTTCTGATAAAAAACAACCTTAGGATGAAATCCTAATTTGGTACGCAAAACTACCTTATCTGCATGGAGAATAAGATAAGGAGACTCATACTGTAATGCCGAGATTTCCGACACTCTCTGAGCAGAAGAAATAACCACCAGAAATAAAACCTTCTAAGATAACAACTTAATATCTAAGGAATGCATAGGCTCAAACGGAGCCCCTTGAAGAACATTGAGAACTAAATTAAGACTCCATGGAGTAACTGGTTTGAACACAGGCCTGATCCTGACCAAGGCCTGACAAAAAGACTGAACATCTTGGACATCCGCCAGACGTTTGTGTAACAAGATAGACAAAGCTGAGATTTGACCCTTTAGGGAACTCGTCGATAAAACTTTCTCCAAACCTTCCTGGAGAAAAGACAAAATCCTAGGAATCCTAACTCTACTCCATGAGTAGCCCTTGTATTCACACCAATTAAGATATTGTAAGGTTGTAACAGTATGTGTGTTAAAATCTTGTGTTTATAAATTGTAGTTTTGTAGCTGAGATTTGCTTCTAAGGAAAAATGTTATTAACCTTAGCAATGAACAAAATCAGCAGATTTAATTAAGTGTTGCAAGGGTTCTCATTTAACATGAAAACAAACTGTGCAGAGACAAGCAAGTAATATAAATATATGCCCAGCCAGCAATAGACACTTTGAATAATATTTCAGGAACATGTATACAAATGTATCTGAATGTGAGAACAAGATGTTTGTTTCAAGCAAAGCACAGAAATATAGTAGTAAAAGTTTGAGCAAGCAAACAAACAATGTCAGGTAATTCCTTATACAAAAGTTATACTTGCGATTTCAGGCTTGCAAATAGATGCACAACAGAGAGCTGAAATGAAGAGGATTGCAGTCTGTTAAATTGAGGTTTGTTATCCAAATATCCCAGCTGCTTCAGAGATGTGTGTAGATTCACAAAGTTCCTTGTAAGCAGGATTCCTAGCAAGCTGACAGGAGGTCAGAAGCCATTAATGAGGCTGATAGGCACAGGAAATCACTCAGGAATGAATTGAGGAAAACAGCAAATAAATCACTGTTTGAAACAAAAAGGAAACTGAATAAATGTTCCAAAATTCTTATGAAAAGGTAGCCTGATTTGAGGTTGTTAAATCCAGAGTAAGATACAGCTAGACTATTAACAAAATACTCAAGCAATGTCTGCTCAAAGGAAGTGAGGTTAAGTAGCTCAGGAGAGAAAGGGGTGGAGAGAGACTTAAAGGTACAGCATCCTTACAGATCCCCCTCCTTAAGGAATCCTCTCCGAGGATTCGACCCGAGGTTTGTGAGGGTACCTTTCATGGAAAGCTGTGAGTAAATCAGGGGCGTTAATCTGATCTCCGGGGATCCACGAGTCCTCTTCTGGTCCATAACCTTCCCATCTAATTAAGTATTCGATTCTTCTTCTGTTGATACGAGAATCAAGAATTGCTTCTACTTCAAACTCATCATGATCCTCGAAATGAACCGGAGGTGGAGGTATCTTAGCACGATGTGGATTAGTGTTTGGGTGATATGGCTTCAAAAGGGATACATGAAAAGTCAGATGGACTTTATACTTAACAGGGAGATCCAATACAACAGTTGATGTGTTCACAATCCGTTTGATGGAAAACGGACCAATAAATTGATTTCCAAGTTTTTTAGATGGTATAGCTAGTTTCAGATATTTAGTTGAGAGCCAAACCTTATCTCCAATTTTATAATCAGGACTGGATCTATGCCTTAAGTCATAGTAATATTTCTGGTTTCTTTTGGCATCCTGTAAATGTTTCTTTAGAAGAATTAAACCCTCCTTGAGATTGTCTGAATAATTTGTTGCTGCAGGTGAATTGGTGTTTGCTTGAGATATAGATATAATTTGTGGGTGGTAACCATAAGTGGCAAAGAAAGGAGTTGTATTAGTTGAACTAGATATAGAGTTATTATAAGAGAACTCTGCCATAGGTAAATATTTTAACTAATCATCTTGCAGGTGGGAGATGTAGCATCTAAGATACTGCTCTAGTATCTGGTTCACTCTCTCGGTAAGACCATTTGTCTGAGGGTGGTATGAAGTTGAGAATTTAGGGTTAATCTTAAGTTTGTGACAGAGGGCTCTCCAAAAATGGGAGGTAAATTGAGTTCCTCAATCTGTTATGATTGAACTGGGTATACCATGTAGTCGTACTATTTGATTTATAAATGAATCAGCTGTTTCTGTAGCGTTTGGTAGGGATTTTAGAGGGATGAAATGTGCCAATTTTGTCAGATGATCCACTACCACTAAAATAGTGTTGTGTGCTTCTGAATCTGGTAATTCAACAATAAAATCCATTGATACTGTTGTCCATGGTTGTTCGGGTATGGGCAGTGGGTTTAGATAACCGACTGGTTTTCTAGTTTCAATCTTATTTCTTGCGCATATATCACAGGTGGTGACATATTCATGGATTGTATGGTCTATTTTAGGCCACCAGAAATGTCTTTTAATTAATTCTTTGGTCTTTGTGACCCCCAAATGTCCAGAGATAGGTGCATCATGGAACTGGTGTAAAATGGCATGGCGAAGTGATTGTGGAATGTAGAGTTTATCATGGTAATAGTATAATCCTGAGATATTCTTTACCAAATGTTCATTATCAAGTGGAACTTCAGTTTGTAATTCTTTTAATATCTCTTGTTCAAGTGAGCCTAAAGTTCCTATTATTTTGTTTGGCGGTATGAGGTCTATAGTATTTTCTATTCTTTGTGTATTGTCATTAATTTGTGATAATGCGTCTGCCTTAACGTTTTGGGATCCTGGTCTGTAGGTGATTATGAAGTCAAACCTGTCAAGAAATAGTGCCCATCTGACTTGTCTGGAGGAAAGTGTTTTGTTATTTCTTAAATACTGAAGATTTTTATGATCAGTATAAATTACAAATGGTTTGTAGGTTCCTTCTAATATGTGCCTCCAAGTTTCTAGAGCTGATTTGACGGCCAACAATTCTTTGTCACCAATTGAGTAGTTGACTTCAGCAGGTGACAGGGTTCTAGAATAGAAAGCTACAGGATGTGGTCTAGATTTTTCATCTTTTCTTTGAGACAATACTGCACCTATTCCTGAATCCAATGCATCTACTTCTACAATAAATTGGCAAGAATGATCTGGGAGATTTAAAATTGGTGCAGTTACAAATTTCTTTTTCAGAAATTCGAAGGCTTGTTCTGCTTCAGGTGTCCATTTAAATCTCATGTTCTTTCTTGTCAAATTAGTCAATGGCTTTATAATAGCTGAGAAATTAAAGATACATTTTCTGTAGAAGTTAGTGAAACCCAAAAATCTTTGAAGAGACTTAACAGTTGAGGGTCTTGGCCAATTTGTGATTGCTGTTAGTTTGTCTGGGTCCATTTGTATTTTGTCAGGGGTGATGATATATCCTAAAAATTTTATTTTATCAACGTGAAATTGGCATTTTTCTAACTTAGCAAATAATCTATGATCACGTAAACGTGTTAGTACTCATCTAACATGTTTTATATGTTCTTGTTTGTTCTTTGAGTATATCAAAATGTCATCAAGATATATGACTACACAAATATCTGTAAGATCCCTAAAAATATCATTTATAAAATGCTGAAATGTACCGGGGGCGTTGCAGAGCCCAAATATACTCGAACAGACCATATCTGGTCCTAAAGGCTGTTTTCCACTCATCCCCTTCCTTGATTCTGATCAAATTGTATGTGCCTTTTAAATCCAATTTGGTATAGATATTAGCGCCATTCAGACGTTCAAGAAGTTCGGGGATGAGTGGTAGAGGGTAACGGTTCTTAATTGTTATTGCATTAAGGGCTCTGTAATCTATTATTGCTCTTATGGATTGATCCTTATTCCTGACAAAAAAAAATCCCTGCAGCAGCAGGTGAGGTAGAAGGTACTATAAATCCTTTCTTTAGGTTTTCATCTAAATACTCTCTAAGATGTTGTAATTCTTTTTGAGATAGAGGATATATTTTACCATAAGGGATTTCTGAGCCTGGTTTAATGTCAATGGGACAGTCATATATCCTATGCAGAGGTAAAGTCTCTGCTTCTTTAATATCAAATACGTCTCTTAGATCTTGGTAGTCAGATGGGATGTCAATGTTTACATTACCTATAACCTGATGTGGATAACAGGTAGTGCTACAGAATGGGGATAAAAATTGGATATCATTCTTAGACCAGTCAATTGTAGGATTGTGTTTGGTATGCCAGGGGTATCCTAGTATAACTGTGTGTATAGATTTGGGTATTATGTCAAAACTTATATATTCAGTATGTCCTTTAGGTGTTGATATGAGTAGAGGTATAGTGTGGTGTGTTATTGGCCCATTGTGAATTAAAGTACCATCAATAACCTTTACAAAAATTGGGATTTGTTTTGCAATGGAAGGAATTTTATTATTTTTAACAAACTCAGCCTCAATGAAACAACCAAAAGCTCCTGAGTCTATAATAGCATTAGACTTGACCTGTAGGTGATCCCACTGTAAAGATAGGGACAAAGTCAGTTTAGATTCAATTTCATTGGGAGTAATTGCATTTATAATTTTTTCCTTACCCTTCTTGTGTCGATTCAATATAGGACATGTGGCGACTGTGTGCTCTTTATTGGCACAATATAGACATAAGTTAGATAATTTCCTCCTTAATTTCTCCTCTTGTGTCAGAGGTCCCTTAAGTGTGCCAATTTCCATGGGGGTACTCTGGTTAGCATATCTTTCAGTTACATGACTTACTGGTCTTTTAGGAAACACATCTGTGGAATATTTTTCAGCACAACGTTCCCTCAGCCTGCGGTCCAGTGTAATCGATAGCTTTATCAGGTCATCAAGGGTATCTGGCATTCCAACTCTAGATAGCTCATCCTTTAATGATTCAATTAGACCAAGTCTAAATTGGTTTTTTAAACTTATGTCATTCCATAATGAATCAGCAGCCCACATTTGAAAGTCTGTAATAAACTCCTCAACTGGGTGTGTCCCCTGTTTTAGGGAGCGCAATTTAGTCTCAGCATTTATTTGTTTATTTGTGTCCTCATACAGTGCTGCCATGGCAGTAAAAAATTGATCTAAAGAATCAAGTATTGAGCTATTTGATTCAAAAAACCTGTTGGCCCAGGCCCTGGGTTTACCAGTTAAATAAGATATTGTGGTATAAACTTTCAATTTCTCAGAAGGATATGTGCGAGATTTCATTGTAAAAAAAAAAGCAGACAGACATTTTTAAAATCCCTAAATTTAGACCTCTTGCCAGAGAACAAGGGTGGGGGATTTATGTGAGGTTCTGGAGGGTTACTTGATTTTGGTGTTACTATGTCTTTAAGAACACTCTTTAGTGCTGCATTTTCTGCCTGGAGCTCAGTTAAACCACTTGCTAAGTAATCAATTTTGTGATTAAGTGTTTCAAATTGAGAACTGATTTCTTTAGGATCCATTTTAATATATATTTTTTCTTTTTTATAGGCTTGAGTATTATGTAAGGTTTTAACAGTATGTGTGTTAAAATCTTGTGTTTATAAATTGTAGTTTTGTAGCTGAGATTTGCTTCTAAGGAAAAATGTTATTAACCTTAGCAATGAACAAAATCAGCAGATTTAATTAAGTGTTGCAAGGGTTCTCATTTAACATGAAAACAAACTGTGCAGAGACAAGCAAGTAATATAAATATATGCCCAGCCAGCAATAGACACTTTGAATAATATTTCAGGAACATGTATACAAATGTATCTGAATGTGAGAACATGATGTTTGTTTAAAGCAAAGCACAGAAATATAGTAGTAAAAGTTTGAGCAAGCAAACAAACAATGTCAGGTAATTCCTTATACAAAAGTTATACTTGCGATTTCAGGCTTGCAAATAGATGCACAACAGAGAGCTGAAATGAAGAGGATTGCAGTCTGTTAAATTGAGGTTTGTTATCCAAATATCCCAGCTGCTTCAGAAATGTGTGTAGATTCACAAAGTTCCTTGTAAGCAGGATTCCTATCAAGCTGACAGGAAGTCAGAAGCCATTAATGAGGCTGATAGGCACAGGAAATCACTCAGGAATGAATTGAGGAAAACAGCAAATAAATCACTGTTTGAAACAAAAAGGATACTGAATAAATGTTCCAAAATTCTTATGAAAAGGTAGCCTGATTTGAGGTTGTTAAATCCAGAGTAAGATACAGCTAGACTATTAACAAAATACTCAAGCAATGTCTGCTCAAAGGAAGTGAGGTTAAGTAGCTCAGGAGAGAAAGGGGTGGAGAGAGACTTAAAGGTACAGCATCCTTACAGATATTTACGCCAAATCTTATGGTAAATCCTTCTAGTTACAGATTTACAAGCCTGAATCATGGTCTCTATGACCGAATCAGAAAACCCCCACTTGGATAAAATCAAGTGTTCAATCTTCTAGCAGTCAGCTTCAGAGAAACTAGATTTGGGTGAAGGAAGGGCCCCTGAATCTGAAGGTCCTTCCGCAACGGAAGTCTCCAAGGTGGAAGAGATGTCATATCCACGAGATCTGCATACCATATCCTGCGAGGCCAAGCTGGTGCTATGAGGATAACGGAGACCCTTTTCTGTTTGATTCAAGCAATTACTCAAGGAAGAAGAGCAAATGGAGGAAACAGGTATGCTAGATTGAAGGTCCAAGGGTCCTGCAGAGCATCTATCAGTTCTGCCTGGGGTCCCTGGATCTCGACCCGTATCTCGGTAACTTGGCATTCTGCCTCAATGCCATGAGATCTAACTCCGGCTGACCCCACTTGAGGATCAGACTGGAGAACACTTCCCACTCCCTCGGATGAAAGGTCGGCCTGCTCAAAAAATCCGCCTCCCAGTTGTCCACCCCTGGGATGTAGATTGCCAACAGACAGCAAGAATGGGTCTCCGCCCACTGAATTATTTTGGAAACCTCTGTCATCGCCAAGGAACTCCTTGTTCCTCCCTGATGATTAATGTAGGCCACTGATGTTATGTAGTCTGGAACCTAATAAACTGAACCGAGGCTAACTGGGGCCAGGCCAGGAGAGCATTGTAGATCGCTCTCAGTTCCAGAATGTTTATGGGCAAAACGGACTCTGCCATATCCATAGTCCATATTCCATAAACTTTTAGAGAGCCCCAGACTGCTCCCCACCCTAGAATCACAATCACCCAAGATGGTCAGCGAAATCATCTTCCCTGGGAGAGATGATCCAGAGACAACCACCATCAAAGAGAATCCCTTGTCTTCTGCTCCAATGGAAGCCGAGCGGACAAGTCCAAATAATCTCTGTTCCATTGTCTCAACATGTTCAACTGCAGAGCTCTGAGATGAAAGTGAGTAAACGGGATGATGTCCATTGCCGCTACCATCAGTCCGATTAACTCCATGCACTGAGCCACTGATGGATGAGGAGTGGACTGAAGGGCTAGACAAGTATCGATAATCTTTGATTTCCTGACTTCTGTCAGAAATATCTTCATAGACAGAGAGTCTATTATGGTTCCTAGGAAAGTCACTCTTGTGTGTGGAACTAACAAACTCTTTCCTAAATTCACCTTCCAGCCGTGGGATCTTAGGAAGGACAACAGCAAGTCCGTGTGAGATCTTGCGAGCTGTCAGGACGGCGCCTGAACTAGAATGTCATCCAGATAAGGCACCAGTGCAATGTCTTTTGATCGATGTACCACCAACAGAGATCCCAGAACCTTTGTGAAGATTCTGGGGGCTGTAGCAAGACCGAAAGGAAGAGCCACAAACTGGTAGTTTTTATCCAGAAAGGCAAACCTTAAGATCTTGTGATGATCCCTGTGAATGGGAACATGTAGATACACATCCTTTAAATCCACTGTTGTCATAAATTGACCCTCTTGGATCAATGGAAGAATGGAACAAATCGTTTCCATCTTGAAGGACAGTACCCTGAGAAACTTGTTTAAACTATTGAGGTTTAGAATTGATCTGAAGGTACCCTATTTTTTGGGAACCACAAATAGATTGGAATAAAACCCCAGTCGCTGTTCCTGAATTGGAACCGGAACAATCACTCCCAGAGCGGATAGGTCTCCTACACAGTGCAAGAACGCCTCTCTCTTTGTCTGGTCTGCAGATAATCTTGAAATTAGAAATCTGCCTCTGGGAAGAAAAACCTTGAACTCCAGTTTGTATCCCTGAGACACTGGACATCCCGAACCCAGGCTTGAATGAAGAAGGGAAGTCTGCCCCCTACCGGATCCAGTCCTGGATCGGGGGCATGCCCTTCATGCTGTCTTGGAATCACTGACCAGCTTCTTAGACTGCTTTCCTTTGTTCCAAGACTGGCTGGGTCTCCATGTAGGTTTAGACTGTTCCTGCTTAGAGGAGGAAGAAGAAGAGTTTCCCTTGAAATTTTGAAAGGAACGAAAATTGCTTTGTTGTCCTTTTTGATTAT
The DNA here is from genome assembly GCF_027579735.1 of Bombina bombina. NCBI lineage: Eukaryota > Metazoa > Chordata > Amphibia > Anura > Bombinatoridae > Bombina > Bombina bombina. Next base: position 215,283,518 of record NC_069502.1, read on the forward strand.
TTCTCTTGTCTTGCGGGAGAAGATGACCCTTACCTCCCGTGATATCAGAAATAATCTCCTTCAGATCGGGTCCGAACAAAGTCTTCCCCTTGTAAGGAATGGCTAGAAGTTTAGACTTAGATGACATATCCGCAGACCAAGGCTTTAACCATAAGGCTCTGCAGGCCAAGATAGAAAAACTCGAAATCTTCACTCCCAATTTGATAACTTGAAGGGAACTGTCCGAAATAAAGGCATTATCTAGCTTAAGAGCCTTTATCCTATCTTGGATCTCATCCAAAGAAGTCTCAGTCCTGAGGGCCTCAGACAGTGCATCAAACCAATATGCCACCGCAGTAGTAACGGTGGCAATGCACACAGCCGGTTGCCACTGCAGACCCTGGTGTACATAAATCTTCTTGAGTAACCCCTCTAACTTCTTATCCATTGAGTCCTTGAAAGCACAACTATCCTCTATGGGAATAGTCGTTCTTTTAGCTAGAGTAGAAACTGCTCTTTCTACCTTAGGAACAGTTTGCCAAGCCTCCTTAACAGAGTCGGTTATTGGAAACATTTTCTTTAAAATAGGAGAGGGAGAAAAAGGGATGCCCGGTCTCTCCCACTCCTTAGTAATAATTTCAGTAGCTCTCTTAGGGCCTGGAAACACATCTGTAAAGGAAGGAACCTCAAAATATATGTCCAGTTTACTAGACTACTGAGGGACAAGCAACACTGTGGAGTCACTATCATCCAAGGTAATCAAAACCTCCCTGAGTAACAGATGAAGGTGATCAAGTTTAAATCTGAAAGATTACAATCCAGGTACTTCCACACAGGTGGAAAAGTTCCAGCAGAAAATGGATCGAGATTGAGAGTTTAAAAGTTTCTTTATTGATATCCGTAAAAAGAGTACTGTGAAAGGTCACAGAATAGAGATTCAATATCACAGCCTATAAGCTTGTCAGCTCAATAGCTCTATATCAAACAGACCAACATGTACCAGCACGAAACATGTTGGTCTGTTTGATGTAGAGCTATTGGGCTGACAAGCTTATAGGCTGTGATATTGAATCTCTATTCTGTGACCTTTCACAGTACTCTTTTTACGGATATCAATAAAGAAACTTTTAAACTCTCAATCTCAATCCATTTTCTGCTGGAACTTTTCCACCTGTGTGGAAGTACCTGGATTGTAATATTTTTTTGGCGGTTTGTCCTGGCTTCAAACTGCTTCCAGCAGCTACACAAGCACTCTCTCTCACTGGACGCACTACATAGCGTTTATACTAACGGAGGTATTTCCAACATTCGCTGTGATTCACAGCATTGCAATACACCAGTGACTGCTGAAAGTAAGATAACTCGGCTCCCATATTCAAGAAGAAGGGTGAGTGAGTGACTTGTTTTTGATGTGTTTGTTTGGACTTCCAATACTAGATTTTGTTGCCACATATATACTTAGTGGGACTTATTTATACTGATTGAAAAACACAGGGGCTGTGAAGAAATAGGGGTTACAGGAGCTATTGGAACTTTATATTCTTTTGTACACATGTACTACACCTGTTTAACCTCTGAATAAAAACAGCTACCCTGATTTGAAGAAAAGTAAAACACATCATTCATTCCCATCATTCAAGTTATCTTTTGGGATATAGTTCAGTGTCCTTTTTATATTAAATTTGAAAGATACCACCTCCGAGTCTGTCAGGTGTAACAAACCCTCTGAATCTGAAATTTCTCCTTCAGAAGCTACTGCAGTACCCTCCTCTTCAGGTTGTTGGGAGGATACTTCTGAAATTGCGACAATTGCGTCTGATACCTTGCTTACTGAATGTCTGTCTTTTCTCAGTGCAACATTGGAAAGGCAGACAAGGCATCATAAATAGTTCAAGACATAAGGGAAGCTATGTCTTGTAACGAAATCCCTGAAGGGACTATAGTGGTAGCGCAGGGCACTACTTGTGAGGGCGGTAAAATTTGGGATGTTTGAAGAGAAAGCTGCAGCATAAATTGACCTTCAACATTAGACTCTTGGACAACATCTGCCTTAGAGGACACTGGCTCTGAAAAAATCTTATCCCTACAACTTAAAGTCCTTTGAATACATGAAGGACACAAAGGAATTGGTGGTTCCACATTAGCATCAAAACATAAAGCACAGGTGACATCTTGTAAGTCCCCTTGGTCCATGCTTGCACACAATTTACCAAATAGTCAATACAAATTATCAAACTAGATTGGAAAAATTAAATGTAAATAACCGTTACTGTCACATTAAATTTAAAAATGGTTCTTTTTTTCTTTGTTGCTGCAGAATGACAAATTAACATTATCCTATGTACTCAAAAAAATGATTAACTTGCCCCCAAACCTCAGCACCTCAGCACCTCAGCACTCTGCTGAAGTGCTCCTACCTGACAGAATATTGTTAGGATCTGTTCAAAACGGTCTTTCTATTCAACACAATCTTTCTCCTTCCAGAGATACTGTTTGAAAATGCCAGCCAACAAATTGATACAGGGAACACTCTGTGTCTGCACTAGAAACACATGTCTCTCATGCAACTCTAGAACCGACCGGCTATCTGGCACTGACATAGAAACTGAAGCGTTACTGAATTTCGCCAAAAAACTGGAAGACCGCCCATCATGGGCATGTCCTACTACACCGCAATCCCTTACTGTGAAACCACCGGAGCCATTAATAACGCTCCTCAGAGTAAACAACCACTTTCTCCAGCCCCAGTGTCCTGTTCCAAACACTGACCCTAATATCTTTCTCATAGGAAAGAAACGATATCCCCACATAAAGCACTAATTAGATAAAAAGAGCCCCTTATGTGTATGATGTGCTATTCAAAATTTCTGAGTCCTTGTCCCCAGAAAATTAGGCAGCACTTACCTTGTCTTCTGCCTGGCAGTAAAGGCAGCTCTCAGGCTTGAGGGGTGCTGTCCCTCACATCGACCTGAGGAAATAAAACAGCTGAGTGACCAAAATATCTCAGACTAAAGGAAAGGGCAGCAAGTAAATTATGTCCCACAACTTCCCATTGCTCTAAAGCCACCAAAGCTCTACTGTACAGACTGATATGGACTACGGCTACACCCTAGGACAAAGTAGCACACTCTGGCACTACTTTAAAAATAATAAACTCTTGATTGAAGAATCTAATCTAACACCTCACTTTACCTCTTCCTATCACTAACGTAGGCAAAGAGAATAACTGGAGTGGGAGGGAAGGGAGGAGCTATTTAACAGCTCTGCTGTGGTGCTCTTTGCCTCCTCCTGCTGACCAGGAGGTGAATATCTCATTAGTAATTAAGATGATCCATGGACTCATCGTGTCTTAAAAAAGAAAAAAAACTAACACCCCACTTTTGCGCAAACACAATTGCATATTATCATTTGCGCTAACCTGGCATGAAAATATTAATATTTCATATTCCATATTTTGCCCGTAATAGAATATTTTCTTTTTATTCATAAATAAATATTTCTACATATATCTGATGTTTTTTTGGTACAATATATATTCATCCCTATATGTATAGGCAATTATATGTACAGTAGGTATAGCTATATACATATATATATATATATATATATATATATATATTTCAGAAATACTCTACACATATTCTGCAATGTAAAGAACTTTGGAATGTATAATGTTTACAGTAAATACATAGTTACAAAATGTATTAAATATGAATATTGCATACATATGCTTTTACAATTTTCATCTACTTAAAGGAACAGTAAAGTCCAAAATAAACATTCATGATTCAAATAGGGCATGCAATTTTAAACTGCTTTCCAATTTACTTTTATCAACAATTTTGTTTTGTTCTCTTGGTATTCTTAGTTGAAAGCTAAACCTAGGTAAGCTCATATGCTAATTTCTTAGATCTTGAATGCCACCTCTAATGTGAATGAATTTTGACAGTTTTTCAACACTAGAGGACTTTAGTTCATGTGTGTCATATAGATAACATTGAGCTCCCACATGTGAAGTTACGTAGGAGTAAGCACTGATTGGCTAAAATACAAGTCTGTCAAAATAACTGAAATAAGGGGGCAGTTTGCTGAGGCTTAGATACAAGGTAATCACAGGGGTAAAAAGTGTATTATGATATCTGTGTTAGGTTATGCAAAACTGGGGAATGGGTAATAAAGGGATAATCTATCTTTTTAATCAACAAAAATTCTGGTGTTGACTGTCTCTGTAACGACAAAGGGCTCCAATGTACTTCTATATAAGTCTATACATGTATGCATATGTATTTACATGTTTATATGTCTTTAAATACATATATACACATCTAAATACATAAATATTTATGTATATATATATATATATATATATATATATAAATAAACATTTATCAGCTCCACAAGATTAATAGAATGAGAATGCTATTTATATAGCAGAGTTCCACATTAGATATGCCCTATACAGTGCACTATGGCCTAGATTTGGAGTTTGGCGTTAGCCGTGAAAACCAGCGTTAGAGGCCCCTAACGCTGGTTTCTTACGGACTCTGGTATTTAGAGTTCAGTTACCGACACTCAAAAAACACCTAACGCTCAAATTTCTACCGACACCTCAGAACCAGTAGTAAACATATACCGACAAAAAAAACATCCACGAATCACAAAACAAATATTACACAAAGTACACTTAAACTCATACAAACACTACACTATGTTTATTTTTAATATTTAATAATTTTTCATCAAAATACAAAGGATTAAAGTTGCGAGATCTCGGGTGTTAGAAAAAAAACAACACAAATCCATTTTTGCATTAACTTACATTGACACACGGGAAAAGACCCTCATATACCTACATCTAACTAATAACATTATCACAAACATACACTCATCGATGCATACAAACAATATACACCACATGACATACCCAAAATATTTATTTATCACAAAAAGAACACGATTTAGTTACTTTTTCACACAAGCTCATGATGTCATTCACTTTACGAGGAAAACCAGTCTTAGAAAAAAAAAAATAACCAATTTTTAGAGCCTCCATTGACTTCTATTGGGAAGACGTGCTCGTGCACGCGAAACCCTTATTTCCCTAACGCACGCAAATAGTGTAGACAGAAAAACTCCAAATACCAGCGCTAGAAAAGACATGATTTCATGCGTTAGACCCAGCTATGATAAATAGATCAAGAAATGACTATTTCCCTATGGTGGATTTATGGATTTTACTGTTTGAATATTCACAACACCATTAAATTGTTTCATACTTTTATATTACATCAACTACAAATCAACATCACTAGTAACAAAATTTTAGTTTTAAAAATATTACATTTAAACGGACACAAAAATAATGTCAACTTTTCAGGATTCACAAACACTACACAATGGGAAACAATTCTCATTTACCTTTATTATTGCATTTCAGTTATTCAACTCATATGCTTGCAGCAACAGCATATCTACATAGGCTTAACACATGATCACTCATGGATGCACATACATTACTTTTAACATTCACTCATACATGTGCATTCAAATGATGGGGGAAAAACACATTACATTCTCTATAGGAATCACAAAACAGAACATATGGATTTTACTGTACTTTTAACATCATGATTCCATCACCAGAAACCATTAGGAATTACGTACAACAAGAACATCAGTACACCAGATTACAGATGTCACTTTATGGGAAGGAACAACAATGCCAGACCGCTATATAGAAGTCAGCATATGTGGGACACAATCACAATATATACGTACATGTACATAACACGCATCACCCATCACGCAACCACAAAGCACACATTTAGATTTTATTCAGCACACAATAACAATGTAGTCAAATACAACAACACAATGAGGATTTCAGAACTACATAGGCAGGTTAATAATATCATGACGTCATTAGAAGATTCAACCATACACATCACAGATTCACGACTGTACCGCCCCTTTCGGAACTTTAACACTCAATACTACAATACAACATATACATAAACAACAGTTTGGAACAGCATTATTAGGGCGATTTCAATGGGACAATTAATAAATATTGTCAGATCGCAAATCACTTATATATATATATATATATAATACTACAGATGACAGCCGGAAGTTATTCAGCATTAGTGCGATTTGAAAGGGACGCATACAATATTGACAGCTCGGCAATCACTTATATATACAATACTACAAATGACAGCCGGAAGTTATTCAGTATTAGTGCGATTTGAAAGGGACGCATACAATATTGACAGCTCGGCAATCACTTATATATACAATACTACAGATGGCAGACGGGAAGTTATTCAGTATTAGTGCGATTTTAAAGGGACGTGTACAATATTGACAGCTCGGCAATCACTTATATATACAATACTACAGATGACAGCCGGAAGTTATTCAGTATTAGTGCCATTTGAATGGGACGCATACAATATTGACATCTCGGCAATCACTTACATATACAATACTACAGATGGCAGACGTGAAGTTCGGAATTATTATTGCGATTTGAAAGGGACACATACAATATTGACATCTCTGCAATCACTTATATATACAATACTACAGATGGCAGACGTGAAGTTCGGAATTATTATTGCGATTTGAAAGGGACACATACAATATTGACATCTCGGCAATCACTTATATATACAATACTACAGATGGCAGACGGGAAGTTCTGAATTATTATTGCGATTTGAAAGGGACGCGTACAATATTGACATCTCACCAATCACTTATATATACAATACTACAGATGGCAACTGTTACTTTATCGTTTACAAACAATATTGCAGCAACATTGATCGATCACATTCGATGCACATTATACACAACTATGCACTTTCATTCATGTTAGCCTGGACGTGTGCTTGTTACTATAACATCGCGTTTAAGAAATATTGATTACGCATATGATCAAACATTACAAACATGCACTGTATGTGTGATATTTGACACTTTCACATTGAGATTCATTGTTGCAAAATAACATTTCAGCAAACAACAAATAAACGCCCACTGTGAAAGCATTCGCGCCGCTCACATACAAACAAGTGAATACAATCAGCAATCATTACAAACTCACTACCATTGGACTAATTGTACTATAAATCCCCCAAACAACATGGCCAATGCATCACTTGTGATCTACATCAGATCAAGTGCTTACCTTGTTACGCTGTTTTGAAAGATGGATGACGATGACATGGTAGACGCTGCTGGAGCTGCTATTGGCGAACTAGCTGTTGGTCGAATCAGGCAGCCTCGGTGGCTCAGACTGAGACGAAGGGGTCGTCTGGTTCGAGGTCCTCGTGTCTACAGGGTGAGACCCACCTTGGAAAACATGAGCGACTTTGAGGTTTATGATAAGTATCGGCTCAATCGCGAACAGCTCATTGGCCTTTACGATCTTCTTAAACCTCATTTGGAGCCACGTATAAGAATAAGGACTGCTGTTCCCGCCATGAGTAAGATGCTAAGCTGTCTATACGTCCTGGCCTCTGGGAGTTTTCAATCCGGAGAACTGTACATGCATGGCCTGGCTCAAGGTACATTCTCTATGGTGTTTGATAACTTTCTGGACGCCATGGTACGTATCAGTAAGCAATACATAGGATTCCCACAGAATGATGGTGATTGGAGGCGCCTGAAGCGGGAATTCTTTGATATTGCTCAATTGCCCAATGTCTTGGGAGCCATAGATTGTACCCACATTGCGCTGCGTGCTCCAATTGATGACTCGCCCTTCAGAAATCGCAAACATTTTCATAGCCTCAACGTGCAGTATGTTTGTGACGCACAGATGAGGATTATGCATGTGTGTGCGAATTTTGGAGGGGCTTGTCATGATGCCCGCATCCTCTCTCTGTCGTCCCTGTGGAGACCGTTTGAGGAAAGACAAATGCCCCCTGGTTATCTCGTTGGTGAGTATTTGTGCACAACATGGTTAATTAGTTTGACAATTGCCACTGTATTTTTAAAATGTTAGCGTAATGTTCAGCTATAGGATGCAATTTAACCATATATTTCCCCCCCCGCTAATGTCTACTTTTAGTTCAATGCAGATATGTAGCATGTCTTACCTTAAATGCTCAGATAGAGAATGTAATGTAACCATGTAGTTAGCATTTTACACAAGGCTTGATTTAGGAGAAATACGCATATGTAGCATGTCTTAGCTGAAATGGGAAGATATTAGCTAATGCAATTTAACCATGTCATTGTCTCTTTCCGCTAATGTCTTTTAGTTCAATGCAGATATGTAGCATGTCTTAACTTAAATGCTCAGATAGAGAATGCAATGTAACCATGTAGTTTGAATTTTACACAAGGTTTGAATATGGAGAAATACGCATATGTAGCATGTCTTAGATGAAATGGGAAGATATTAGCTAATGCAATTTAACCATGTCATTGTCTCTTTCCGCTAATGTCTTTTAGTTCAATGCAGATATGTAGCATGTCTTAACTTAAATGCTCAGATAGAGAATGCAATGTAACCATGTAGTTAGCATTTTACACAAGGCTTGATTTAGGAGAAATACGCATATGTAGCATGTCTTAGATGAAATGGGAAGATATTAGCTAATGCAATTTAACCATGTCATTGTCTCTTTCCGCTAATGTATTTTAGTTCAATGCAGATATGTAGCATGTCTTACCTTAAATGCTCAGATAGAGAATGCAATGTAACCATGTAGTTAGCATTTTACACAAGGCTTGATTTAGGAGAAATACGCATATGTAGCATGTCTTAGCTGAAATGGGAAGATATTAGCTAATGCGATTTAACCATGTCATTGTCTCTTTCCGCTAATGTCTTTTAGTTCAATGCAGATATGTAGCATGTCTTACCTTAAATGCTCAGATAGAGAATGCAATGTAAACATGTAGTTAGCATTTTACACAAGGTTTGAATATGGAGAAATACGCATATGTAGCATGTCTTAGATGAAATGGGAAGATATTAGCTAATGCAATTTAACCATGTCATTGTCTCTTTCCGCTAATGTCTTTTAGTTCAATGCAGATATGTAGCATGTCTTACCTTAAATGCTCAGATAGAGAATGCAATGTAACCATGTAGTTAGCATTTTACACAAGGCTTGATTTAGGAGAAATACGCATATGTAGCATGTCTTAGCTGAAATGGGAAGATATTAGCTAATGCAATTTAACCATGTCATTGTCTCTTTCCGCTAATGTCTTTTAGTTCAATGCAGATATGTAGCATGTCTTAACTTAAATGCTCAGATAGAGAATGCAATGTAACCATGTAGTTTGCATTTTACACAAGGTTTGAATATGGAGAAATACGCATATGTAGCATGTCTTAGATGAAATGGGAAGATATTAGCTAATGCAATTTAACCATGTCATTGTCTCTTTCCGCTAATGTCTTTTAGTTCAATGCAGATATGTAGCATGTCTTAACTTAAATGCTCAGATAGAGAATGCAATGTAACCATGTAGTTAGCATTTTACACAAGGCTTGATTTAGGAGAAATACGCATATGTAGCATATCTTAGATGAAATGGGAAGATATTAGCTAATGCAATTTAACCATGTCATTGTCTCTTTCCGCTAATGTCTTTTAGTTCAATGCAGATATGTAGCATGTCTTACCTTAAATGCTCAGATAGAGAATGCAATGTAACCATGTAGTTAGCATTTTACACAAGGCTTGATTTAGGAGAAATACGCATATGTAGCATGTCTTAGCTGAAATGGGAAGATATTAGCTAATGCGATTTAACCATGTCATTGTCTCTTTCCGCTAATGTCTTTTAGTTCAATGCAGATATGTAGCATGTCTTACCTTAAATGCTCAGATAGAGAATGCAATGTAACCATGTAGTTAGTTACAAGGTTTGAATATGGAGAAATACGCATATGTAGCATGTCTTAGATGAAATGGGAAGATATTAGCTAATGCAATTTAACCATGTCATTGTCTCTTTCCGCTAATGTCTTTTAGTTCAATGCAGATATGTAGCATGTCTTACCTTAAATGCTCAGATAGAGAATGCAATGTAACCATGTAGTTAGCATTTTACACAAGGCTTGATTTAGGAGAAATACGCATATGTGGCATGTCTTAGCTGAAATGGGAAGATATTAGCTAATGCAATTTAACCATGTCATTGTCTCTTTCCGCTAATGTCTTTTAGTTCAATGCAGATATGTAGCATGTCTTAACTTAAATGCTCAGATAGAGAATGCAATGTAACCATGTAGTTTGCATTTTACACAAGGTTTGAATATGGAGAAATACGCATATGTAGCATGTCTTAGATGAAATGGGAAGATATTAGCTAATGCAATTTAACCATGTCATTGTATCTTTCCGCTAATGTCTTTTAGTTCAATGCAGATATGTAGCATGTCTTAACTTAAATGCTCAGATAGAGAATGCAATGTAACCATGTAGTTAGCATTTTACACAAGGCTTGATTTAGGAGAAATACGCATATGTAGCATGTCTTAGATGAAATGGGAAGATATTAGCTAATGCAATTTAACCATGTCATTGTCTCTTTCCGCTAATGTCGTTTAGTTCAATGCAGATATGTAGCATGTCTTACCTTAAATGCTCAGATAGAGAATGCAATGTAACCATGTAGTTAGCATTTTACACAAGGCTTGATTTAGGAGAAATACGCATATGTAGCATGTCTTAGCTGAAATGGGAAGATATTAGCTAATGCGATTTAACCATGTCATTGTCTCTTTCCGCTAATGTCTTTTAGTTCAATGCAGATATGTAGCATGTCTTACCTTAAATGCTCAGATAGAGAATGCAATGTAACCATGTAGTTAGCATTTTACACAAGGTTTGAATATGGAGAAATACGCATATGTAGCATGTCTTAGATGAAATGGGAAGATATTAGCTAATGCAATTTAACCATGTCATTGTCTCTTTCCGCTAATGTCTTTTAGTTCAATGCAGATATGTAGCATGTCTTACCTTAAATGCTCAGATAGAGAATGCAATGTAACTATGTAGTTAGCATTTTACACAAGGCTTGATTTAGGAGAAATACGCATATATAGCATGTCTTAGCTGAAATGGGAAGATATTAGCTAATGCAATTTAACCATGTCATTGTCTCTTTCCGCTAATGTCTTTTAGTTCAATGCAGATATGTAGCATGTCTTAACTTAAATGCTCAGATAGAGAATGCAATGTAACCATGTAGTTTGCATTTTACACAAGGTTTGAATATGGAGAAATATGCATATGTAGCATGTCTTAGATGAAATGGGAAGATATTAGCTAATGCAATTTAACCATGTCATTGTCTCTTTCCGCTAAGGTCTTTTAGTTCAATGCAGATATGTAGCATGTCTTAACTTAAATGCTCAGATAGAGAATGCAATGTAACCATGTAGTTTGCATTTTACACAAGGCTTGATTTAGGAGAAATACGCATATGTAGCATGTCTTAGATGAAATGGGAAGTAGAGAATAATATTGAACTAGATTTTTTAAATTTAAAATAAACATTTGTTACTGGATTATCGTGTACAAAACTTTTTATTGTACTACAAATACTATTTTGAGGATTCTGTTAGAATTATGTTCTGTTCATAATTTATAGGTGATTCTGGGTACATGAGCCGGCCTTGGCTCATTACCCCCTTGCGTAGCCCGACTGATGTGTCTGAGGAGCGCTACAATAGGGCTCATAAGAGAACCAGGGCGGTGGTTGAACGGATGTTCGGGCTCCTGAAGATGAGGTCCAGGTGCCTGGACAGGTCGGGAGGAGCCCTCCAGTACAACCCAAAGAAGGTGGCTAAGATCGTTGTAGCCTGTAGCGTCCTGCATAATATTGCACAGCGGGCTGGGATGCTGCAGGCCGTCCGGCCGGACAGAAACCTCCTCAGAGATGAGGAGGATGATCCTGTTCTAGAGGGGCCATTCCGGGATGAGGGGCTCAATGTCAGAGCAGACATCATCAACCGCAACTTTAGACGGTAAAGAATAGAAGTTAGACTGGAGTATTATCAATAGATGTGAACTCTAGGGAAATGACAAGTAGAGAATTGTGCAAACATGTTAGGATTGTTCATCAAATGCTAAAAATGTGTTTCATTTATTAATATAGGTGATGCTCTGGCCATTGGGTCCTGTAGCGAGTCTTTGCCACCTGGTTTTTAAAGAGGACATCATCTGGTAAGTATAAATGTCTGGACTGTTGCTGGCATGAATTGTATACAAATACATCATATGGCATACATTTTATAAACTAGTATTTAGTTTACACATTACTTAAATTGTAAATACTCAGAAAGGGATCCTCTAGCATGACTATGGTTCAATGTCACACATTAGAGGTTTGTTCTGCTCAATATGACTCATCTTCACACTTGATAGAACATAACACAAGATGCTACACAGTAAGCTAGTGACAGAAATTTCTTATGAAATGGGGGGTGGGAGAGGGCTACAGAAATGATTCACACACTTGTAGTAATTTTGAATAAACTTTTTATGCCATTAGGGAGCTGACTTAATCTAAAGACTGAAAGGGAAGAATTCGAAGCCTGACAGTGAAGATTGCCCAGACTGACAGTGGAAAAAGCCAAGATTGAAATTGAAGTATACCAATGGGATCATGTCTGGCATTATCTTTCAAATCTGCTGACCTTGAAAACCATACAAAGACATGTTCACATGGTAAGTGCCAACTATTTGATAGAATAAGGCTGTTGAGGCATCCTATTGGAGACACTTAGATGATTTTCAAATTTTTAGATGGAATTTCACAGTCCTCTATTTTTGAAATGATGAATAAGACACCTATTGAAGATCAACTGTTTACCCCTGAATTGACTTTCAAAGACCATGCATTATCCAGGTTGGTGTACCAATGCATGCTAGTTAAGAATCACAGGAAGAATGTTGATTATTGGTAGCTTACGTACATTAGTCATACATATTTCATCATTAGATATTTAGGGATCACAATCAGAAAAAGGAATACATATTATAGTTGATATAGAGGTATTTGAATGGACATGTAATATGACATTTATGTTCAACATATATATTATTGAAATGTGATATACATTATTATGTATAATTAGAAAATCAGATATTTTAATTTATTTTTTATTACACAATATAATGGGGGTTTTTTATTTTTATTTTTTAAATTTAATTAATAAATATCTTTAAAAAATGTTGAACAAAGTTAGAGCATAGACACAAGATGATTGTAAATGTATTTTATGAATCTTTGACTACGTGTGTATTAACTTTGTTAAAATTTTGTTTTTTAATTTCAGCTTGGCATCTGATGACTTCCAGGAATATTTTTTTGTTTTTGGTTCAGAAACTATTAATTTTTTAAATGGTAATAATAAACATTTTAGTATTAAAAACACTATTTGGAACAGATTATAATAAATATCCATATAATCTGTCAATAAAAAACAATTTGACTCCCATGACTGGTAGTTGTCTATTTGACAAGCACATGCATAAGATCAAATAAGGCATTAATTGTAGAAAATCCACTGATTCCGAGAATATTACATTAAACTATCTTTTTTAACATTCATTGGGGAGTGAGATCCATCGATGCTTTTCTTTTGAAATTCTTAGATGTTAAAATAATTTCGGATATGTAGTAAATTTCTCATAAATTATTTGTTTTCACTTTTAAGAAGGGGAAGTGGTTCAAATACATTAAAGTGACAGTGTTGTTGAATGTAAAATTAATTTTAGAAGATCTTGTATCTTCCTTAGGTATCTCAAAACATTATTTGCTAAATTATTTAAATTTTTCCATTTATAAATGGTAGGTCATTTAACTTGATATTTTTCACAAGCTAGTTATTGGATGCCAGGTTAATCGATTTTATTTTCTAGTGGAGTCATTTAACTATAGTTATTAATATTATGTAGTTTTTAAAATCTTACCTCTTGGGTTAGACATCACATATCTATATATAATTTTCATTCCCCTTTAGTTTATTTTGACAATGTTAAATCAACATTACAAATGTTTTTGTCCTTAAAGGGACATTCACAAAGTATATTGTGTATTGATTTTTAAATAATTCATAAAAGAATTTAAACATATTTAGAAAGTACTATAGAATTACATTCAGTCTTTAAATATACTTTGAAAAAAAAACATCAATGCACATATCTTAGTCAATTACATAAGGTATCTATGTGCAACCAACAATCAGCATCAAAATAGCCTATGTAGATATGTATTTAATCCAAGAATATATAATTACAATCTAATGATTGAATACCAAAACATATTAAGTTGTTCAAATATTATAATCTTATCCAAAATGCATACATAACATATAGCTTAATGTCCCTCTAAGCTGAAGACTCCGAAATACCTCCTTTACAATATATATTTCAGTCAGTGTGTAAAACAATCCAGAAGTTAATCTAAATTTTATTTACTCATATGTTATACTAATTTATCAAAAGGAAGGTGCCTAGGTTTCTGATATTTCAAGCATTATTGTGAAATGTTTTTTTAAAGGGACATGAACTAAAAATATACTTAAAGGGAGACAGTTAAAAAATTAATGATTTATACATTCTGAATGAGTATTCTATTTTAAGCAATTTTAAAAATTGTCTCATATTATGAATGCTCCTTGTGATGTTGCTATCATTACTTTAAAAATAAGGCATTAAATAGATAATTTATTTGCTTCAGTACTCTGGACTGAACTTGGTTTTTTGTGGTGGATTAATTTATCCAACAATCATCAAGGACAACCCAGGTTTTTTGCAACAATTGTCCGTAATCTCAAATATCATTATTGATTTGCAAAGAAAGATAACAAGATAATTGTTAACATTTGAGAATCGGATTAAATTATAAAGTTGATTAACATTTCATGCTCAATCTGAATCACCAACGCTAAATTTGTTTGGACAGTGTCCCTTTAAGAGATTTAAATAGTGTATTTACTTCTCTTCCTATCTTGACATACTTTGCTTGAAAAGCATATCGAGATAGGCTCAGTAGATGAAGATTGGTGGATGCACAGAGATGCCTTATGTGATTGTCTCAACCATGTGCATTTAAATTTCTTCTGTTGAGGATATCTAAATACTAAGATAAATTGATTTACATTTTAAAGTCTAAACAATTTTCTATCTCTACAGATCATTTGATACAATTGTTTGTTTGTAATGTCTATTTAAAAATAAAGACGCCATTGCACAATAACATATATGAGCACTTCAGACAAATACAAGCTCGAGGTTTATTTGCTAATAACAAACAAACCTGTAGTTTAACATTTATAAACAGATTATCCAAGTTACTGACCTTATAACCTGAATTTGAACATGCAGAAATATTGCGTGGGAAACGCATCTTGAAACACCAGATTAGCATCTTTAAACATTAGAGTCTAATGTCACGCAATAGCACACAATCCATGTGCATTATGAAATACATTTAATAGAGCAATATCAATACTTCACAATAAGTCAATAAATGGATTTTATGAACAATAAAGACATACAATATTAAATGTGTATTTGTATTAAAGAAACAGACCGTTATTAAACCGAGAAATGTCTACAACATTTAATAATGTGACAGTATTAGATTTTAAAGAGAATTTAATCATTAATATTTAACGGATCACAGATATTAAATCTGCGTCACACATATCCGCATGACAGGCCCATGAGTTACTAATAAGTCTACATGAAAAATGAAGTAACAGCACCACCATGAGGTATGTGTAAGGAAGTTAATAAGATATGAAACATTAAGGAACGGCCAATCAGAGTTCATCACACAAACACAACTTGAGTCAGGATGGTCTCACAGACATTCTAACAATATTTCAAACTTTTATCCAATCAGATGTACAGATAACTTGTCCCATGGTGCATCTCATGTTTACTTCACCATATAAAAGTCCATTACACGTTGCCATCTTTGTCAGTTCTCTAATGCCTGCAGGCAGTATATCTGATTTTTTTTTTTTAAAAATCTACAACCCAGCAGGCATGTCAGCTCCCAGGTTCACCAAGGAGGAGAGCGCTGCACTGGTCCACGCCGTCAAGGACTTTTATCCCCAGCTGTTTGGGAACAAGAGGAGGTTGACAGATGCGCACGTTAAGAAGGCCCTCTGGGAGTCTATCACCAATGCGGTTAGATTGGTGTGTTATGTCCATAGGACCCAGGATCAGATCATGAGGAGATTCGGAGATATGAGGTTGCGGTTAACAAAAAAAGTCAACCTCATAAGGGACTGGGTACAAGCCCGTAAAAGAGGTGGCAAAAGAGAGGCCCCGCGGAAACTGTACCTACTCCCTTATGAGGTGACTTTATGTGAGCTCCTCAATCTCCGGGTCCCCAAAAGATTTAGATCCTCGCCATCCTCAGCCTCCTCTTCTTCCCTCCCAGCTGCGGGATCTGAAAGTCCTGACGCGGGGGCCAGGGCAGCTGCTTCTCCGTCCGGTGGCCTGGGAGGAAATGAAGAATCTGAACCAGGTAATTATCCAACTTCATATAATATCTTAATATTTGATTTTTTAACAAAAAATGTGTATATAGTCAGATACTAAACCTATACAGATCTCACAACATACACTACATATGATGTTTAGATATCTGATTTTAGATTAGTGACACATGAAATAGGAATGATGTGTCTTGCGCTCTACAGAATATGTGTCACAGAGCGAAAATGGAATTTCGCATACACGTTAACATGGGTTTGCTGTAAGTGGCATTGCTTTATACATGTTGGTCAAATGACGGATGCGTAATTCCGCTTTGAATCATTGCGCAATGATTGCGAAAATAGAATTTCGCATACACGTTAACATGGGTTTGCTGTAAGTGGCATTGCTTTACACATGTTGGTCAAATGACGGATGCGTAATTCCGCTTTGAATCATTGCTCAATGATCGCGAAAATGGAATTTCGCATACACGTTAACATGGGTTTGCTGTAAGTGGCATTGCTTTACACATGTTGGTCAAATGACGGATGCGTAATTCCGCTTTGAATCATTGCGCAATGATCGCGAAAATGGAATTGCGCATACACGTTAACATGGGTTTGCTGTAAGTGGCATTGCTTTATACATGTTGGTCAAAATGAAATGTGAATTATTATATATGTGAAGAATACAGTATTCTTATTTTCAATATTATACATAATAAAAAAAGAAGAATCCAAAAAAATTATAACATATGCCCATCAATTGATGAGAATGAAATAACACCAAAAAATAATTAAAGCTACAGTAAACAACACAACTGATTGAAAATAAGAGTACAGGATATATTTATCATGAATTGAATTGAGGAAACAATTAACTCATGGGACTACCAAAGGATTAATAGTTTTAAATTGATTTGCTAATAATGTAAAGATTTTAAACATGGCATGATTTGTATTAATGATATGCAATCCTCATTTAATATATTACAGATATGGATGTTGCTGCTGGATCCTTAAGGCAGGGCTTGTCACAGTATGGTATGTCTCATTTTAATTGACATTTGTCTTAGAAACATGGACAGAACATTACATACTAAATCCACATTGTTCAATATTTATATGTAATGTCCCTTTAATAGATGAAAATTAAATAATTCTTCGGATATCCTTAAAATAACATATTAGATTTGAATTGCATGCTCAATCCCATTCATTACATCAACATATGGAGTAGAGAATTCATTAACACCAACATTGTCAAATCAATATAATTTTATATTAAAGGGATACTGAGCTAAAATTATTAATGTTGTCATTCAGATAGAGTATGCAATATTAATAAACATTTAAATATAATACTATAATCATATGTGAAATATTCTATTGCTAAATGTATTTTAAAATCAAGAATGTACGTTTATCTGCATCTCAATTTTGTGGATGGATACCTTCAACAAACAATATTTATTGAATCCAATATTGCTTATCTGCCTTTAAGATTAAAATGTAGCAACATTAAAATTATAATAGGAGTCAATGTTAAATAATTTTGAACAGTTTGAACAGTGAAATCAATGATTTAAATAAATCATGTCAGTGTCCCTTTAATAAACAATAGATTCATTCATCTTTACATTCTTTGGATTAAACAATATTGATATATAATTCACATATTCACTGTTGGAGTTACTTTGTAGATATCAGCATACTCTAACAGCACCATGATTACATATTTGTACTAATCAATTTGGTTTTGTATTGTGATAAATATGTGTTGTGTCCTAAACAAGATTACTGTACATTGCACAAATGGCTCGATGTGCCACATGTCTTTGTTTATATTTGTCAACAGCTGTTCTTCAAAATGTGGTTTGTGTGTATTCTTTTAAGAACATTGATCAATGGGTATATTTAGATATGCAATAGCATCGTATGAGATGAGTTTGATGTCTAATATAGTAAGAAATTAAACATATGTTCAATACATCATTTTTAACAGAATCCCCTTGATTCAATCAAGCATTTTTTGGTTTAATGACTGCTCTATTCTTCACATTTTCAAGTTGATTAATCTTAAAATTTGATACAGATGTGATTTAGTGATATCCCAAATGTGTTTACTAATATATATCTATATCATTCATAGAGAGAGTTGGTGTGGGGAGCCAACAGGAATCCAGCAGTGACACAGAGCCGCCTTTGCAGTCTCCTGGTAAGTCCATTGACTCATTTATATGTCATTGAAGGTGTATTGTTAATCAATATTATGAGCATGATTCTGATGAAGCATAACATTTGAAACAAACATATAATTTTCTCTTCTGATTATATATTAATTTTTTTTGAATATTGAAAGATTAATAATTACAACTTTATTAGTCTACACATTTGTTATTCAGAAGATGTATAGCATATGTTTGTTTCCATATTCATTTTTTACAACAGTCATCAAGTGATACACACATGAGAAATCTTAAATGTTCTATGTACTATGCTTTTATGATTTTTAAATTAATACAAACAATACATCGAAAATCTGAATCATTGAGAATAACAAATCTAATGTAATTTGTATGCTCCATCAAAATGATGTAAATCATAACTTTGGGTGTGTATATCTTTAATGCAACATTGATGTGTGTCTTTGAACAACAGTAACATATGTTATAATATCTGATCTTAACGTGTACACAACATGTTATGTTTTACAGAGATTGATTTAACATGTGTGATGGAGGAGGCTGCCTTGGAGTCTGATGGTATGTGAAATATATCTATCATGTTTCCAACATGTTGCTTTATTTGAAATCATTTTATTGAAGACATTCAAAGTCTACAGCTTTTGCACTTTAAAAAGGAATATTATTTGTCTGTTCAAATACACTACTGCCCCCTTTCTTTTTTTTTTCATAATAAGTTTTTATTAATAAATATGGTACATAAACCAGAAAACAACACAAATAGTATTTGGCATAAATCAAAATGAGGTTACACGCAGTCAAGTGGAGGAGGAATGAGTTACAATCAGGAACAGTGCATCTAGGATAAAACTCATAAGCATAATAAAGATAGTGCCCAATGCGTGCTGAAAATATCTGTTGTGATGTTTTGGTCATTCTAAGGAACCATTAAAGTTTTATATTTTAATTAAAGTATCGCAGTGTATGCCATACTTAATATGTCTGACAGCCATGCGCGGAAACTAATAGGTGTTCATACTAAACATGTATGATAGGTGGAGTGCGAGATTCTACTCTATATATCCTCACATGAAAAAAAAAAAGGGGGGGGAGAGGAAAGGGAAGGAATCAGAGGTGGGAGGGGGGGGGGAGAATTTTATGTCTCGGTATCTCAGCTCAGTAACAGCGGGGCACAGCTCCTAGGACGACCAGGGACCCAGCCAGAGCAGGCCAACAATGGCCAAGGGAAGGGGGGGTTACGTAGCCAATTTAAGGAGTGATTCCCAAGGTTCCCATATCTGGCTAAAGATAGCAGATTGGTTGTGTATGCGGAAGACATAGTCTTCCATTGATTTGATGTAGTGCAAATGGTCAACCACTGCTTGCCATCGTGGGGGCTGTTGTTTCTTCCAGTTTCTGGCTATCAGCATTTTTACAGATGTCAGCAGGTAGACCAACAAATATCTCTTATATTTCGGAATCTTTTTTACCCCTATATGCAGAAGGGCTAGGCTCGGGGCGTCAGGAGTCGGGAGCTCCAGCGCTGCGCAAATCGCAGAGGTCTTAGACCAGAGCGGTCTCAGTCTATCGCATGACCACCACACATGTAGTGGTGTGCCGATCTCGCCACATTCTCTCCAACACAGGGGAGAGTGGCTAGGGTATATAGTGCGAAGCTTGGTCGGCACCAGGTGCCATCTTGTAATGATCTTGAAGTAAAGTTCGTATAGAGTGACACAATGGAGAGCAGCTTTGGTTAGTTGTATAGCCCTAGACCAGTCCAACGGAGTGAAGGTCGATCCCATTTCAGTTTCCCAGGAGATCATATGCCTTGTCTTTACAAGGGTAGGGAGCTCCAGAAGAGATTGATAGTGAGCAGTCAGGGGTTTGTACAGTTGTTGGTTAGTTTTCCATCTTATCTCCCAGATGGTGGGGGCCCTGATCTTGTCAGTCAGGAATCCCCAAGCCTTCATAAGGGATCTGAGTCTCGTGAGGTCAAAGTCTAGCTGACGAGGTATGCCAAACCTGGCTATCATATCTTGGTTTGTGAGGAGGTTTTCATTCTGGTAAAAATCACCCAGGGAGGCAATCTCATGGGTCTTCCAGAGAGCTAGCTTGACATTAGGTAGTTCCCGTAGGAGTGACAAGATAGGATGAATGGGGGACGGATGCGGAGCTATCAACTGGTTGTGTCTCAGTTGGAACCAAGTTGTTTGGCAACCTTTGATAAGCTGGTTTGAGATTGGTATTCGAGCAGCTAAATGTTGGGGGACCCATAGTAGGTCTGAAAGATCAATGTATGCCGGGAGGGAAGCTTGTTCTAGTTCCCTCCACCTAGTAGGAGGTAAGCTAGGTCCCCACGCTGAGACATGCGTAAGCATGGCCGCCTGATGATATAGCTGAACGTTAGGTAGGCCCAGTCCACCTCTGGTTACTGGGGCCTGCAACGTGGCTGCCGCTACTCTCGGTCTCTTGCCTTCCCAAACATATGAGTTGAATAAGGTTTGGAAACCGCGTAAGATCCGTTCTGGGACTGGGATGGGGATGCACCTCATAATATAGGTTAATTTGGGGAGGATCATCATTTTAAGGGCAGCTATTCTGCCCATCCATGAGATTTCCTCGTATTTCTTAGACTTCAGCTTAGGGTCCAACCTTTTCAGTAGAGTTGCATAGTTCTCCTGTATCACTGTGTCCTTTACATGGGATAGAAATATCCCTAGGTGTCTGATACCAATCGTAGACCACTTAAAGGAATAAGACCTCCTGAGATGTCTCTGTTCCTTCTCCCCAACAAATATCGTGTAGGCCTCTGTTTTAGTGACATTAATTTTGTAGTTTGATATTTTGCCAAAGGCATCAATAATTTCAAGGAGAGGGGGCAAAGATTCTAGCGGATTTGTTAAGAAGAGGGTGAGATCATCGGCGAAAAGCGCTACCTTCTGTAGGGTATCATGTATCTGAAGGCCTTGGACTCCTATATTTTCCCTAATAGCCTCAGCTAGTGGCTCCATAACCAGGGCGAAAAGAAGCGGGGACAGGGGGCACCCCTGCCTGGTCCCATTGCTGATGGGAAATTTAGGTGAACAAAAACCCAATCCCTTAACCACTGCCGTCGGGCAGGCGTAGAGGGCTGCAACAGCAGTCTGGAACACTCTGGGGAGCCCAAAACGCTCCATAGTGCAGAACATGTATTCCCACCTCACCCTGTCGAACGCTTTTTCTGCGTCCAGGGACAGGGCGAGGAGGGGCAATTCCATATCAGCCGCTTCCATGAATATATTTAGGAGTCTACGGGTGTTGTCAGTACCTTGCCTGCCCTGGATAAATCCCACTTGGTCCAAATGGATAAGTGAGGGTAGATGTTTTCCAAGTCTAGTTGCCAAGACTTTGGCATAGACCTTGACATCCACGTTAATTAGCAAGATTGGTCTGTAGCTCTCGCAAAGCGAGGGATCTTTCCCTTCTTTGGGAATGGTCAGAATGCTAGCCTCTAGGTATTCGGGAAGGAAAGTTCCAGTTTCTGCAACTTCCTGGTAGAGGCGTAGTAGGACAGGGGATAAGAGGTGGACAAGATTACGGTAGAATAGACCCGTGAACCCATCAGGGCCAGGTGCCTTATGAGGCTTCAAAGCGAGGATAGCCGCCTTTACTTCCTCTATGTCAAACGGGACAAGTAGATCATCAACTGATTCTACACTCAAAGAAGGGAGGTTTAATTTTGCCAGGAACTGCTGGATAGCTAGTCTGTCTACCTCAGTCCCTGAGGATTCATCTTTCAGATTGTATAGGGAGGTGTAATAGGCAGCAAATGCCTTCCCTATGGCTTTTGGAGAACGAACTACGCCCGCAGGTGTAGTTATCCGGGGGATTCTAGCTTGAACCGCGCGGTCTCTAAGTTTACGGGCAAGCAACCTGTCAGCTCTGTTCCCTTTGTAGAAATATAACTGTTTAAGTCTCACTAAATTGGCTTGGACCCGAAGCTGCTCTCTCCTGTTGATTTGTTCTCTGATGGAACCTATCCGTTCAGCTAGGGTAGGCAATGGAGCATTTTTGTTACTCAATTCGGCAAGCCTCAATTCAGCGTATAATTTTGCAAGGGGGAGTTTGTTTTTAGCTTTCTGGATTGAGCTCATTTTAATAAAGTGACCCCTAAGATAGGCTTTAAAAGAGGCCCACAATATTTCCTGGCTTGTGTCGCCCGTGTCGTTGAGTCTTAGAAAGTCTGAGATGGTCTCAATAATTTGGGGAATTTCTGTTTCAGAGAGAAAGTGGTCTGGGAGTTTCCAGGAGGGCCTACTGTCGGGGGGACGCAACTCCAAGCATCCAACACTTACCAAATCATGGTCAGACCATGGGCACGGTCGTATACGTGGGGTGCAGAATTGGTCCAACGTCCAGGAGTCACAAAGCAAGTAATCAATCCTGGAGTAGGAGTTATGTGGTTTGGAGTGATGGGTGTAGTCCCTGTCAGTTGGGGCGAGGCAGCGCCAGATGTCGTAAAGACCATGTTGGTACATGAGCTTGCGTAGTGCATTGGATTGAGTATTAAGGTTGCGGTCAGTGGGATAAGCTTTAGGAGTCTTTTTGTCTAAGATGGGGTCCCAAACCAGATTCAGGTCTCCTCCCATCAACAGGTGGCCTCTCCTAACTTCACTCAGTCTCCTTAGAAACTTTCTCAAAAAGGGTATCTGCTTAACGTTTGGGGTATAGATTGAAGCCAGGGTATATAAGATACCGTTGAGGGTACAGATCAAAATCAGATATCTGCCTTCGGGGTCACGTTCTATGTACTCTGTAGTACAGCAGACATCTCTGTGAAGCAGGATCGCTACTCCTCTCTTTTTTTCAGTAAAAGATGCAGTTTCACATATGGGATAGTGGGCTGGGTTACGAAAGGGTCTAAGTTCTTTATTCCAGTGTGTCTCTTGGAGAAAAACAATGTGTAATCTATGGGCATTCAAAAAATTGGACAGGAGACTTCGCTTAGTAGGGGAATTTAAACCCTGGACATTCAGGGTGGCTACAGTAATAGGAGCCATAGGGTTCGCAGAGTAGAGGTCTCTTTTGGGTAGAGGAGAGGGGAGAGGGGGTAAGAGGGGAAAAGCAGGTTGCAGGGGGGGGAGTAGTTGAGGGGAAGGAAGTAGATAAGGTGTTGGAATGTAGATAAGCTTCGCTCTTCCACTTAAGGGTAATGTATAGTGTCACAAGGACTGTCAAGACTTAGTGTGATGTGTAAATTACACTATCTCAATGAGTGCTCTTGCTAGTGATAGCAAGAGAACACAACTATCAAGGTGGGGGGGGAGGCCAAGTGTGAGGCCTAACCCCAGTCAGCCATTTTTGGCTCGTGCTTCTGATCTAAACTAGCATTGGGGTTCTTCTACAGGTGTCAGATATATCTTATTACTTGGAGTGTGTGATGGCTCAAGCATAATAAATACATATCTCAAGATAGGTCGAGCATTGGTAAAATTCAATATACCTTAACATGGCAGTCCAACTATAAACAAATAACAATCATTGGTAAAGGTAATATGGTAAGAATGAAGCACATGCAAGACCCTATAACGTGGTGAAGGGAGGGCGGGGAGGACGAAGTCAGATAGTAACAAACAGTGGACCACAGTCCAAATTCGTCTGGTCACACCCCGCATTCCCCACCACCCATAGTGTGTGGCAGCCCTCATATAACAAGAGCAAAATTCCTAGAGAAAAGAACATAAAATAAGAAAAAGGGAAAACAAACAATACTAACATTTTCTGAATCGGCTGGTAAAACTGTAAATACATAACAATCAAAGAAGGGGTAGTATCCCAACAGTTCAACACTTGAGTGCCACTTCAGCGTGGCGAGGGGAGCATGGGGAGGACAAAGTTAGGTAGTGGTACGACTAAAATATAGTCAAGCTTCGTCTAATTGTACCCCAGACTCCTCATCGCCTATGATGTGTGGCAGTCAACTTGCGGATGGAGCAAAGCTTAGGGAAAGCAAACTCTCTAGAATGTCAGCATGTTTGAGTATGTTATCAAAATAGGGAACAGACCACAATCAATAGTAATGATATCATTTTGA
The DNA here is from genome assembly GCF_027579735.1 of Bombina bombina. NCBI lineage: Eukaryota > Metazoa > Chordata > Amphibia > Anura > Bombinatoridae > Bombina > Bombina bombina. The sequence continues at coordinate 215,308,242 of NC_069502.1, forward strand.
CACTCTAAGGTAGTAATTGTAATATGAAGGTAGAGAAACCTGATAGACAGAACTTTGATGAAATTATCCATGAGCAGTCGTGAAGGTGGCTTTAGAGGGGGAAGATAGCCCCTAGAGGGGATATCTAAACTCTCAAAGAAAAGTACAGTAATTCCCTACACAGGGTGCAGGAGGAAGAGCCTAGCAAAGGGGATCTTAAGTTGTGTGAGGCTCATCAGTGGCATTACTGGTAGACGGGGTCTGGCCCGATCGCTGTTGATGTTTCTTCTGGGTGTTGCTTAGTCTCTGGGGAAGGGGCCGCCACTCAGGGGCCGAGGCTCTCAGTCCTCTGGTGGGATCTTTGTCGTGGTGATCACCAGGCGGATCTGGAGGTAACAAATCCCACCTCTGCATGAGTTCTCTAGCTTGTTGTGGGGTGGATACTGTGTATTGGTGGCCATCCTTAGTGACGTGAAGCTTCACAGGAAATCCCCATCTATATTTTATAGCTTTGTCTCTCAACAATCTAGTGTAGGGCTGATAGTGGCGACTTAGTTGGAGAGTGTGTGGGGAGAGGTCTTGATAGACTTGTAGGTCAGAGTACTGTTCCGGGAGGTTTCTGCCACCTACTAATGCTCGGAGTAGTTTATCTCTAAAGGTGTAATAGTGTAGCCGTGCTACAACGTCTCTCGGCTTATCTCCCTCTGCTGACCTGGGTCTCAGTGCCCTGTGTGCCCTATCAATCAGCATTTCCTGACCTTCCTCTGGGCCAACAATAGTGGTGAAAAACTCTCGTAGGTACTTGTCTAGGTCCTGAGGGAGGACAGACTCCGGAATACCCTTCACTCGGATGTTGTTGCGTCGGGTGCGGTCCTCGAGGTCGGCTAGCTTGACCTCTAGATCAGAGATTTGTTCAGCTAGGCACTGAGAGTAGCCAAGCAGATTGGTGTGGTCGATCATTAGATCTTCTTGCTTACGTTCAATGGTGTCAGTGCGTTCTCCAATAGAAGCTATATCACGTTTCAGATCTGTATGGCTCTTCTCGAATTTCTTTGAGAGAGAGTCATGGTGAGAGGCCAAGAGTTTTGTAATAGAATCCATAAGGTTGTTGTTAACCTCATGGCCGGCGTGTAGGGATCGCCCCATTGATTGGAGCAGGGCAGACTCATTAGGGGTTTCAGCAGAATCACTGACATCTGTGAGCTCTTCATCTGTACCAGCTAGGGATCTAGAGAGGGGTTTACTGAAATGGTCCACCACTGTACGTTTAGGTGTATTAGAGGGATTTTGTTTTCTTTTGAAAGTTTGGGGCATTTTTCGGCTCTGCATGGACACTCAGCAAAATTGAGGATAATGATAGCACTATAGTGGGCTGCTTAAATCAGGCTGACTGGGGTCACGGCTTCAAGGAGCTACCTACATAGTTAAAGGGTATATTACATCAAGACAGAATTGTTTTTGCCTGTGCCACTATAAGGGGTAGTTAGTACACACTACTCCATCAGCAATATTGTGGGGCTAACTGCACCAGAGACCAATATTCCCTCTCGACTCGGGGTAGAGGGATACGACCCGAGGGAAGGGGAAAAGGGAAGTGGAAGTGACCAGCCTGGACAAGCCAGGCCGGAAAGGGTGAGTCTTGAGGGATTACTCTAGCTCAGCTACACGTATATATCTAAACACAATACACATTAATAATGAAGAGAGTAACCTGTAGAGACAAATAGCAGTTAGGCAAGCAGTAAAACAGAGCAGTGATTAATTGTAATTTTGTGTGTCCAGTATATCTACAGTATCTGAGGGCCTGAAAAGGAATAAGGTTGTTAGACAGATTAAAATGACACTCCACCTCAAGCTGATGCTCAAGGACACCTGTGCTGACGCAGCAGCAATAAATGGACACCAACAGTACACTTATAGTTGGAAATTCTTCTGTATAAAGTGTGGCCTTAGGTATATGTGAGAGTACAACTTTTCCCAGTCAAGCAATCAGTATTAAATGTGTGGCAGATGTAAGGCCCGTTTAACATGGGTAATGAGTAAATCCCAATAAAGTTACTTTCTTTAGGAAGGTATGGTTGAGAGAAAAAGTCTCTATAGCAGGTGCTTCTTATTGTACCTGCAGTCGTGTGACAAAGTTACATGTATGCAGGCTACTCACCGGGGTCAGAGGAGATAGAGAAGGATATCAGCTGAACAAACTGGCTCTTACCCGGTCTTGCAGTGGGGCACTTATGATGTGGAAAGCTGATGGGTTCTTGATGTATCTCAGGGCCGTGTAAACAACTGGGCTCTCTGCAGAGAAGCTGTAAAGGTGAGAGGGCCCCAAGATGGCGGGTCTTCGCGCCTTTTCTTAGGGCCTGCTGGAGAAGGATCGTAGTTGGTCCCCAGGGACCACAGAAATCCGGCAGATTGACATTATTGCTTCTGTCTTAAACATTAAAATTACTAGCTTGCAAGAAACACTGTGTGACTGTGCAAAGGAGCCTCTTTGGTATCTCTGTCCCAGTAATAAAGTTTGGGGGTTTGCTAGTGTGTCTCACAGTCTTTGAACTATGTAAAGGTTACACTAGGAATATGTATCCCCTCTCAGTAATACTGTGCATAGTCTCTAGCGATTCCTGTCAAGGTATTAAGGTATTAGGCAGGAACCGTCTGGGCAGATAGGTATAATGCAGTTGTCTTTTGCCGTTATATCCAGACTGCAAAGGGTAGGTAAAGGGAGGGCATAGACCATCAAGCTGATTGATATTGCTGCTAATAGGTTTTATTCTTAGGCAATCTCACCTTCTATGAAGTGACTTGAGCTGGAGTTGAGGATTCCCCTCCGGAGCGGAGATATATGTGCCCTTGCTGCTGCGTAGTCTCGCTAGGAAGATGGCGGGCGTTCGCGCCAAATCTTTGATGGCGCTGGGAGAAACTACTCAGGACCCACTCCTGAACAGGCTGCGCTTCAGCTTTCTAGCTGACTTTACGTGGGCCACTGTTCGATGTACAGCTTCGAGGCTTGTGTGCTGGTCCGAGAAACACCCGGTGTTGTCAGTGCGCGCCTCGGTGTTAGATGACTAGCGGGCCTCCGGAGCTGTCTATCCCTTTATCTGGCAAGCTTGTAATCAAGCAAAACACTCCGGAGCGGATCCCCGACCCTCCGGAGTGTCAGCCACTTAGTCGTGCAGCTTTCGGCGGCGCTGGTGATCTGTCTGGCGGCAACTCTCCTTCCCGGCTACTTGGCTCACACACGCCAAACCTGTGTCCCCGCAGTTGGAGATAGTCAATGACACCTAGTTTGTTTCCCCAGGTGACTCAGATAGTCCCGGTGTTAGATTATCCACTTTAGGATTGTAGGATTTAGGTTTTTCCGATAGTTATTAAGGCTTTAAATTAAAGATAGAGAGGAGCTTCCTTTCAACACGTCTTCCTGCTCTGGCGGTTAGCTCCGCCCCCCTACTGCCCCCTTTCTATATCAGGCAGCATGAAAAAAATGTTTTTTTTAAAAATGTATAATTCATGCCATCATTATGTCACATGCATATTCCAGGCCAAAACACAATAATAATGTTATAATTGTACAGACAGTAATTGATATTCATCTGAGTGCCTATATGCATACCATATCCTCATTTCATAATTGTTTACAAATTCAAACACACTTCGAAGTATATTGAAAACATAATCAATTTGAAATGCGTTGATTTGATTTCATGATGTATGAGATGTTAACATATATATATTTTTTTTTTCAGATGGATCCGCCACTTCTGGTCATCTGGTTTCCGCCCCTGCCCAGTCCCCTGACCAGTCACAGACCCCTGCCCATGCCCAGACCCCTGCCCATGCCCATGCCCAGACCCCTGCCCATGCCCAGACCACTGACCAGACCCAGACCCCTGCCCATGCCCAGACCACTGCCCAGGCCCAGACCCCTGCCCAGGCCCAGACCCCTGCCCAGGCCCAGACTCCTGCCCATGCCCAGACCCCTGCCGGCCCTTCCCATTTGTCATTACCTGTCCCTCCCAAAAAACGCACCTACACCCCCCTTCGCTGCTCTCCCCGTATTATGGGCTGTACAGCTGCCCAGACCCCAACTCACCACTCCCCAGCTGTACAGCCTACCCCGGAGCAGCAGCTGATCCCTCCCCAAGCCAATCCCTCCCCAACCCAATCCCATCCCTCCCCCCTGTCTCAACCTTCATTGTCCTGGGTGTCGGATTGTCCTTCCCAGGCACAGCTGTAAGTATCATTCAAAATCAACATTATAAGATACTTAAAGGTACACTGAAGGTAAATATTTTCTATTGTGATTCAAATAGAGCATGCAATGTTAATCAAATTTATAATTTACTACTCTTATGAATTATTCTTCATTCTCTTGCTATCTTTATTGAAACAAAGAAATGCCTAGAATTAATTTTAAATAGAAAATAATTGTGGACATCATTTCTTTATTGTTGGATGAATGTATCCATCAACCAGCAGGGACAAACAAAGTTGATAAACAAATATGGCCTGCCCTAAAAACCGACATTCTTGCATTCAAAATCTAGCTAGAGAATTCTAACATTTAAAGAATATGTGTAATTTTTTCATATTTGTAATGTCATGCTCTATCTGAATCAGTCAATTAAATATTTAGGTTCAGTGTCCCTTTAATTTGATATCACTACATATACCAATCACCACTACTTGGATCCAACAATTTATGTACAAATGTTGATACATTATCTCTTGTCTAACCCAGTGGGAATGTAATTTCTTCAGGTTGCTATGTTTACACAGCTTGTCCTCAACGCCAACATGTTTAAGGATAGGTGTGCCTACCACAGTATAATTAAAATATTTAAATTGCTAATGTAAGTACAATGTAAATCCTTTAACAAGATTTTATACACTCAAGCTGTATAAGTGGATCATCTAAAACCAATTAAAGGGGACAACATGTTTGAGTAAACTGTCCCTTTAATGATTTTGGTCTGTCTGAATAACATATTTCATGTGTAAAGAATCAATTTAAACTAATTGATGTAAAGAATGATTTGTCTTTATGATGACAATGTATCTTTGCTTATTTTTTCGTCTGTTGTGTAATTATCCTTAATATTTAATTTATTCTTTATTTTAGGATGTGACTCAGCATGGCTCATGCTAGAAGGTATAGCACGAGTAGAGCAGGCCGTGTTGAGGAACGCAGCTGTCCTGAGAGGGATGAACGACACCATGCAGGCCCAGCTCCGGGTTCAGGACTTGACTCTGCGTGAAATCATGCGATTAACTTCAAGGCCTGAATCTGGAGCTGGACATGCACAGGATGATGAAGAGGATGACCAGTAAGTGGAGGATCTGGAGATGCTCCAAGGTCACAGATAAGAATCCTCTGTCCACATGTTGATGTTTTTTTTATTTTTGCCATTTGGCCTTTTTTTCAAAGTTTATTGTTGTGTCTGTTGCACTCTTTTACCTTGTCATATGTCTCCAATGGGGCTATGGTGGCCCTTGGCAACTCTCTTCATTGACTGTGATGCACTCTGTTACCTTGTCATATGTCTCCAATGGGGCTATGGTGGCCCTTGGCAACTCTCTTCATGGACTGTGATGCACTCTGTTACCTTGTCATATGTCTCCAAAGGGGCTATGGTGGCCCTTGGCAACTCTCTTCATGGACTGTGATGCACTCTGTTACCTTGTCATATGTCTCCAATGGGGCTATGGTGGCCCTTGGCAACTCTCTTCATGGACTGTGATGCACTCTGTTACCTTGTCATATGTCTCCAATGGGGCTATGGTGGCCCTTGGCAACTCTCTTCATGGACTGTGATGCACTCTGTTACCTTGTCATATGTCTCCAATGGGGCTATGGTGGCCCTTGGCAACTCTCTTCATGGACTGTGATGCACTCTGTTACCTTGTCATATGTCTCCAATGGGGCTATGGTGGCCCTTGGCAACTCTCTTCATGGACTGTGATGCACTCTGTTACCTTGTCATATGTCTCCAATGGGGCTATGGTGGCCCTTGGCAACTCTCTTCATGGACTGTGATGCACTCTGTTACCTTGTCATATGTCTCCAATGGGGCTATGGTGGCCCTTGGCAACTCTCTTCATGGACTGTGATGCACTCTGTTACCTTGTCATATGTCTCCAATGGGGCTATTGTCATATGTCTCCTTGGAGATGTTGTGGGAAGAGTGGAAGGAAGAGTACTGGGACGACCAAGGTGAGGAGGAGAAGATGGCTGAGGAGGAGAAGATGGCTGAGGAGGAGAAGATAGCTGAGGAGGAGAAGATGGCTGAAGAGGAGGAGATGGCTGAAGAGGAGGAGATGGCTGAAGAGGAGGAGATGGCTGAAGAGGAGGAGATTGGCCCGGCAGGAGGAGATGTGCCAGCAGCAGGAGGCCCAGCAGCAAGAGGCCCAGCAGCAGGAGGCCCAGCAGCAGGAGGCCCAGCAGCAGGAGGCGGACCAGGAGGCAGACCAGCATGCGCCTCCCGGAAAAAATTGAACATCTCTTGGTGCAGATTAATGATTCTGTTTTGGCCTTGTTCGATTCTATTAAGTATGTTTATTATTTGGTTTTGGCCTTCAATTATTTGATTTTGTCCATCAATAATTCGAGTTCGGCCTTCAATATTTTGTATCCGGGAGTTACGCATCTGGTCTATGTAGTCCAGTAGAACCCGCACCTCCGCTATTTCCTCTTGTTGTGCTTGGCGGGGTACCCGTGCACGGCGGGGTGCCCGTGCACGGCTGTGTGCGGGTCATTGAGGGTCCTCTGCTCCTCCTCTGCTTCCGGGGCCTCTTGATCAGCTTCCGTGCGCTCTTCGTCACGGGGGGCCTCTTCCCTCCAAAGTGGAAATTCCTCCCCACCACTCTCATCCCGGGGAGATGGATGAGGCTGTGTTTCTTGTGCTGCCTCCTCCCCAGACTCTGTATATTTAAAAAAAAAATGTATATATTAGCATATTTGCAAATCAAGCTTTAAATGACTTAGCTTACGATACAATTACAAATGCAGAATCATTAATCCACTTTGAAATCTAACAATCAATACGATTTCCGCATTTTCTAAACCGTGTTTGTGATATCTCTGGTCAATCTGAATGTTTTCGCGTTTGTTTTCAGTCTGTTTAAATGCACACCTAACCTATAGCCTAGATACTGATGTAACCGCAAAGTAATTGTGAATGCGTGTAAACAACGTTATAGCATTAATCTGATCCTTAAAGGGACATGAAACCCAATGTTTTATCTTTCATGATTTAGAAGCATACATTTATAATCAACTTTCTAATGTACTTTTCTTATCTAATTAGCTTCATTCTCTGGATATTCTTTGCTGAAAAGCATATCTAAATATGCTTATAAGATGCTGATTGTTAGCTGAATATAGCTGCCTCCTGTGATTGTTTCACCGTGTGCATGGCTATTTCTTCATTAAAATATATCTCAAGAATGATTCAAATTAGGTAATATAAGTACATTTGAATGTTTTGTCAAATTGTATTCGCTACCTCAATCATGAAAGTAAAGGTTTGCGTATAGTGTCCCTTGAAATACATTCGTATGTGAATTTATTGTTCAATGAGCTTACCGTCAGATGAGAGTAGCAGGTTCCCCGTATCAATTCCTCCGATACCGACTATATCCACCTCGGAGATGCTGGGCCGCAACATTTCCTCCCATCGGCAGTACTCTATTTCCAGGGCAGGTCCGCCACCGGTTCCTGCGGCATGTCGGGCCTCCAGGCTTAACTTTTTCTTGAGATCCATCTTACAGTCCCGGTAGCGATGTTTTATCGAATCCAGATCTCTATTCCGGCCACCCACTGCATTGACTGCATTTCTTTTCTCATTCCAGAGCCTCCTCTTGTCAGTCGGGGTAGTCTTCTGGTGCTGCAGTCTCCTATACCTGGCCATATAGGCCTCTACGAGGGCCTCCTTCTCCTCCATCGAAAACCTCGCCTCCCTAGTCGCCTTGGCCTTCCCCTGTGACGATGCCCTCTGTTTCCCGGACTGTGAAGCCCTACTCTGTCCGCCACTGGGCCCAGCCACTTGTTCATCTTGAACCAAGTGGCTGGGTCCACCCACCGCTTCCACCCCGGCTTCCTGCCCCCCTTCCTGCCCTGTTCCTCTCCCCCTCCCTCTCCTCCCCCCTCTACCTCTTCCCTGCCTGGCCTCCATCTGTTCCCTAAACTAAACCCCAAATAATCAAACAAAAATTGAGTGTGATGAAATGAAAGGGGGTCAAAATAAAGAACTAAAAAGACAAAAAAAAGTGCTGAAAGTGTGAGAGGGATGTAAAAAAACAAAGAGGGTAAGGAGTATTTAAATAAACCAAAAGAAGAAGAAGACTAAAAGGAGGATATGTAAACTAAATGTAAATAGGGGATGGGTATGGGATGGGTATGGGGTATGGGATAAGAGTAAATAGGATGAAAGGGAATGGGACTACAGGGAATGGGGTATGGAGTGTAGTATGAGGGGGTAGGGGGTATGGAGTGTATGTAGTGTTATTGATAAGTGTATGTATGTATTGAATGTGTTTGCGTGTAAATGTGTTACGTGTACAGAAAAATCACTCGCTCGCTAACTCACACTACTACTAATTCTCACTAACACACTACTACTAATTCTCACTAACAAACACTCCCACTAACTCTCACTAACTACCACTAACTCACGCTCCCACTAACAACTCTCACTAACAACTCCCACTCCCACTAACTCACTCACGCTCCCACTAACAGACTCTCTCCCACTCCCACTAACTCCCACTAACTCACTCACGATAACACTAACAACTGACTCTCTCACGCTAACACTAACTCACTCACAATAATGCACCAACTCTCTAATCTTAAACCTCCAATCTCCAAAGACCCACCAGCAACACAGTCAAAGAAGCCCTGCTTGTGTGGTGCTTATATACCCTGTGTAAATCTTTAATGATGTACCAATTTCCGTTGTAAATTGTGTTCAGGTGTGCTTTATTAGCAATTAATATTAGTGCAATGTGTATTAGTTGTGTGAATTTGCGCATGCTCATTTTGAGTTAGTATTTGTGGAATGTGTAGAATGCGATGATGTCATAGTGCTCGTTTTCTCTAACATTGTCCAATAGTATTCTTTTTAAATGTGAATTTGCGATGGTGTGTTATTAGTGAAGTGGTGTATATGTATGTTTGTCCTAATATATAGTGATATTGAATGCGATTATTTTTCTAGTGTATGTATATATTTTTTATTCCTTGTTGTTATTTTGCGAATTTCCGCATCTTAAAGTATATGCGTATTCTCTGTATTAAATTTTATTAAAAATCCCCCCGTTTGTGAATGTGTAATGCTTGTGTGCTTTGTTGATTGATTGTTGTTGTGACATTTGCGGCGTGTTATTGTTGTGCATGATGTGGTATGCGTCATATGACAGAGGTGTGCGTATTTCTCGCGAGATCGAGTGTTAGGTGAAAAAAGCTATTTTTTTTGCATTTCCATTGATCTCTATGGGAGACTGTCTAACGCGGCCAGTATTCCGCGTGTGACATACACGCGTTAGGAGCATCGTTAGATGGTCTTTTTTGTACTCTAAATACCGGAGTCAAACAATGCCGTGCGTTAGACATAAAACACGCGTGGCGTTAGCAACCCATCTACCGCCGAACTCCAAATCTAGCCGTATGAGTGTTAATGGCATGATATTATAAAGAAAAACAAAACAAAGAACACTCATATCCATCACCCAGCAATTTACTTAAATTCATTGTACATAGCTATATAGTACACGGTGCAGAAAAATAAATCACACTTTAACATTTAAAGCAGCATACCAGTCTCAACATGCTAGATGAATGAGCATGTAAATACACAAACAATTCTATTCAATCCTGATATTATTATTTTATTTGCATAAAAAACATGTTGAGTCCACTACATTAATTAATTCAATAATTCAGTAGCATTACCTATGATAGGTTGACATTATTTCACCTTATGCTGAGATCTTTATCTTACATCACGCATACAAACTTAACACACTTACCAACCTATTAGTGTGAATACTCTAGTGACATTTCCTACTACACCTCATATTGACCTATGCCCACTAAAATATGTTTAATGAAATTTTGAGTCTCTTTGTGTTTTTAATCTGCATTTCACATACATACAATGATTTTTATGGAAATTTAAAGTTAATAAAAGTTATGTTTTATTTTAAGAACTCCACCATCTCTTGCTTTCTCGTTCAGTAAGATGTCCTTTATTTGAGGCGTGTTAGAAGTGCTATTTAAGTGCATTCTTCCTAGTCTAATTCCCATACGCCTAGATTTAGAGTTCTGGGTTAGCCGTCCAAACCAGCGTTAGGGGGTCCTAACGCTGGTTTTGGCCGCCCACTGGTATTTAGAGTCAGTCAGGAAAGGGTCTAACACTCACTTTCCAGCCGCAACTTTTCCATACCGCAGATCCCCTTACTTCAATTGCGTATCCTATCTTTTCAATGGAATCTTTCTAACGCTGGTATTTAGAGTCTTGGCTGAAGTGAACGTTAGAACTCCAACGACAAAACTCCAGCCGCAGAAAAAAGTCAGGAGTTAAGAGCTTTATGGGCTAACGCCGGTTCATAAAGCTCTTAACTACTGTGCTCTAAAGTACACTAACTCCCATAAACTACCTATGCACGCCTAAACCGAGGTCCCCCCACATCGCCACCACTATAATTTAATTTTTTAACCCCTAATCTGCCGACCGCACATTGCCGCAACCTACATTATCCCTATGAACCCCTAATCTGCTGCCCCTAACATCGCCGACACCTACATAATATTTATTAACCCATAATCTGCCCCCCCAACGTCGCCGCTACCTACCTACACTTATTAACCCCTAATCTGCCGACCGGACCTCGCCGCCACTATAATAAATGTATTAACCCCTAAACCGCCTCACTCCCGCCTCAAAAACCCTATAGTAAATTTTATTAACCCCTAATCTGCCCTCCCTAACATCTGCAACACCTAACTTCAAGTATTAACCCATAATCTGCCGACCGGACCTCACCGCTACTATAATAAATGTTTTTACCCCTAAAGCTCAGTCTAACCCTAACCCTAACACCCCCCTAAGTTAAATATAATTTAAATCTAACAAAATAAAATAAATCTTATTAAATAAATTAATCCTATTTAAAGCTAAATACTTACCTGTAAAATAAACCCTAATATAGCTACAATATAATGAATAATTATATTGTAGCTGTTTTAGGATTTATATTTATTTTACAGGCAACTTTGTATTTATTTTAACCAGGTACAATAGCTATTAAATAGTTAATAACTATTTAATAGCTACCTAGTTAAAATAATTACTAAATTACCTGTAAAATAAATCCTAACCTAAGTTACAATTAAACCTAACACTACACTATCAATAAATTAATTAAATAAACTACCTACAATTATCTACAATTAAATCAACTAAACTAAATTACAAAAAAAACCCCACTAAATTACAAAAAATAAAAAAAAAGATTACAAGAATTTTAAACTAATTACACCTACTCTAAGCCCCCTAAAAAAATAACAAAGCCCCCCAAAATAAAAAAATGCCCTACCCTATTCTAAAATAAAAAGTTAAAAGGGCCTTTTGCGGGGCATGCCCCAAAGTAAACAGCTCTTTTGCATATTAAAAACAAATACCATACCCCCCCCCAACATTACAGCCCACCACCCACATACCCCTAATCTAACCCAAACCCCCCTTAAAAACCTAACACTAAGCCCCTGAAGATCTCCCTACCTTATCTTCACCACGCCGGGTATCACCGATCCGTCCAAAAGAGAGTCCGAAGTCTTCATCCTATCCGGCAAGAAGAGGTCCAGAAGAGGCTCTGAAGTCTTCATCCTATCCGGCAAGAAGAGGACATCTGGACCAGTAGACATGTTCATCCAGGCGGCGTCTTCTATCTTCATCCATCCGGCGCGCAGCAGGACCATTTTGAAGCAGCCGACGCGGATCCATCTTCTTCTTCCGGCGACTCTCGACGAATGAAGGTTCCTTTAAGGGACGTCATCCAAGATGGCGTCCCTTGAATTCCGATTGGCTGATAGGATTCTATCAGCCAATCGGAATTAAGGTAGGAAAAATCTGATTGGCTGATTGATCGGAACAGCCAATAGAATGCGAGCTCAATCTGATTGGCTGATTGGATCAGCCAATCGGATTGAACTTGAATCTGATTGGCTAATTCAATCAGCCAATCAAATTTTTCCTACCTTAATTCTGATTGGCTGATAGAATCCTATCAGCCAATCGGAATTCGAGGGACACCATCTTGGATGACGTCCCTTATAGGAACCTTCATTCGTCGGGAGTCGGCCGAAGAAGAGGATGGATCCGCGTTGGCTGTTTTAAGATGGTCCCGCTCCACGCCGGATGGATGAAGATAGAAGACGCCGCCTGGATGAAGATGTCTACCGGTCCGGATGTCCTCTTCTTGCCGGATAGGATGAAGACTTCGGAGCCTCTTCTGGACCTCTTCTTGCCGGATAGGATGAAGATTTTGGACCCTCTTCTGGACGGATCGGTGATACCCGGCGTGGTGAAGATAAGGTAGGGAGATCTTCAGGGGCTTAGTGTTAGGTTTTTTAAGGGGGGTTTGGGTTAGATTAGGGGTATGTGGGTGGTGGGTTGTAATGTTGGGGGGTATTGTATTTTTTTTTAAATGCAAGAGAGCTGTTTTCTTTGGGGCATGCCCCGCAAAAGGCCCTTTTAAGGGCTTGTAAGGTAAAAGAGCTGTTAACTTTTTATTTTAGAATAAAGTCGGGCATTTTTTTATTTTAGGGGGCTTAGAGTATGTGTAATTAGTTTAAAATTCTTGTAATGTTTTTTTATTTTTTGTAATTTAGTGGGGGTCTTTTTTTGTAATTTAGTTTAGTTGATTTAATTGTAGATAATTGTAGGTAGTTTATTTAATTAATTTATTGATAGTGTAGTGTTAGGTTTAATTGTAACTTAGGTTAGGATTTATTTTACAGGTAATTTTGTAATTATTTTAACTAGGTAGCTATTAAATAGTTATTAACTATTTAATAGCTATTGTACCTAGTTAAAATAAATACAAAGTTGCCTGTAAAATAAATATAAATCCTAAAATAGCTACAATATAATTATTCGTTATATTGTAGCTATATTAGGGTTTATTTTACAGGTAAGTATTTAGCTTTAAATAGGATTAATTTATTAGGATTTATTTTACAGGTAATTTTGTAATTATTTTAACTAGGTAGCTATTAAATAGTTATTAACTATTTAATAGCTATTGTACCTGGTTAAAATAAATACAAAGTTGCCTGTAAAATAAATATAAATCCTAAAATAGCTACAATATAATTATTCGTTATATTGTAGTTACATTAGGGTTTATTTTACAGGTAAGTATTTAGCTTTAAATAGGATTAATTTATGTAATAAGATTTATTTTATTTCGTTAGATTTAAATTATATTTAACTTAGGGGGGTGTTAGGGTTAGGGTTAGACTTAGCTTTAGGGGTTAATACATTTTTTATAGTAGCGGTGAGGTCCGGTCGGCAGATTAGGGGTAAATACTTGAAGTTAGATGTGAGCGATGTTAGGGAGGGCAGATTAGGGGTTAATAAAATTTATTATAGGGTTTTTGAGGCGGGAGTGAGGCGGTTTAGGGGTTAATACATTTAGTATAGTGGCGGCGAGGTCCGGTTGGCAGATTAGGGGTTAATAAGTGTAGGTAGCTAGCGGCGACGTTGGGGGGGGCAGATTAGGGGTTAATAAATATAATATAGGGGTCAGCGATGTTAGGGGCAGCAGATTAGGGGTACATATGGATAATGTAGGTTGCGGCGGTGTACGGAGCGGCAGATTAGGGGTTAAAAATAATATGCAGGGGTCAGCGATAGCGGGGGCGGAAGATTAGGGGTTAATAAGTGTAAGGTTAGGGCTGTTTAGACTCGGGGTACATGTTAGGGTGTTAGGTGCCGACTTAGGAAGTGTTTCCCCATAGGAAACAATGGGGCTGCGTTAGGAGCTGAACGCTGCTTTTTTGAAGGTGTTAGGTTTTTTTTAGCTCAAACTGCCCCATTGTTTCCTATGGGGGAATCATGCACGAGCACGTTTTTTAAGCTGGCCGCGTCCGTAAGCAACGTTGGTATTGAGAGTTGAAGTGGCGGTAAATATTCCTGTACGCTCCCTTTTTGGAGCCTAACGCAGCCCTTCAGAGAACTCTAAATACCAGCGTTATTTAGAAGGTGTGGGGGGAAAAAAACGCGTAGCTAACGCACCCCTTCTAACGCAAAACTCTAAATCTAGGTGATAGTGTTTTTTACTAAACTGAAAATTGTATTTCCCGGACTGACTAATTAGACACTAAGATATTAGTCACAGTAATGTGCCACATATAGTATATATCGTCCTGGTTATCCTGGTTACCGGTCATACATATCCTTAGTACTTCTTAATACACCTCAGATAATATAGGCATATCCTTTGCCTTAATTTTCTCCAATAGGCATAAAGGAAATGTATCAATCCTCTTCTATTGCCATACAGACACGCTTAGTTTGGTGTACATCCTGGGTTGCAATACTTGAGACAGAAGAAGCCCTCAATGGAAAGGGGTGAAATGCGTGTAGCTGTGTGTTTTGTAGTTAGCTGCTTTGTCAGCTGGAGGCTGCTAACTCTGTCTTGATCTGCTATGGAAATGAGCAAGTTGTTTTGAGAAGGCGTGCTGGCCTTCTTGCATAAACAGGAGTGTCGTAAGTGATCCATAGAGGGTGAATATTGGAGGCATGCAAGTAACCTGTGAGCCTCAGTGATGCACACCAAACTAAGCGTGTCTGTATGGCAATAGAAGAGGATTGATAAGTTTCGTTTATGTCTAATGGGGAAATTAAAGGCGAAGGATATACCTATATTATCTGAGGTGTATTAAGAAGTACTAAGGATATGTATGACTGGTAATCACCGGCAAGCACTGGACCTTGCCTTTAAACCCTGGATTTAAGGTAACAGATCACTTTTCTCTTAATTGCCTATACACGCATTGGATTACAATTGCAGTATAGAACTTTATGCTCATCTTATTAGATGATAATTGTTTCCACATACTTTATTGTTTCACCCCCAGGAACAACAAACTCCTGAAACTATTCTAGGACAATATATATATGGCACGTTACTGTGAGTAATATCTTAGTGCCTAAGTAGTCAGTCCGGGAAATACAATTGTTTGTGTATTTACATGCTCATTCGTCTAACATTTTGAGGCTGGTATGTTGCTTTAAATGTTAAAGTGTGATTTATTTTTCTACACCATGTACTATATATCTCACCTGACTATGCACAGTGAATTTGAGTAAATTGCTGGGTGCTGGATACAAATGTTCTGTGTTTTCTTTTTCTTTATAAATATATATATATATATATATATATATATATATATATATATATATATATATATATATATGTATATATATGTATATATATATATATTTATATAGCCATCTTTAGCATTGTTTATGTATGTATCGTAGTGTTAAAGCCCTTTGTCTGCCTTTTTTTCCCGAACACCTGAGATCTTCTATCTTTGAGCCTTTATAACTTTTGAATGCAATTTTCTTTCAATATTTTTATTAGATAATGTTATTATGAGTGTAACTGAACTTTGTAATGCATTTTGATGTGTTTTGTGACACTTTTTAGTTCTGCAAAACAATCAACCAGAGCTCTGCAGTCGCGGTAATCATTCTAGCATAAATTGCGATTGCTCTCACGTGATTGCGTTAACTTTCAACTCATAATACGAGCAGCAAGCCCAATGAGTGCAAACCTTCACGATATACCCCTTATTGCTCAGGCTCAAAAGTTTGCACTACACTCGTAATCTAGCCCAATATATGTAATGTATATAAAATATATAGTTTATATTCTTATAAACAATATACAGGCAAATGGCATTTCAAAAATTTATCTGTGCTACTAAATTTTGTAGCACTTTAAAGGTAAGTGATAATAATAATAAATGATTACTTTGATCATTATAATCTTACAAAGTTAAAGGAACATGAAACCCTAACATTTTATTTCATGAATCAGATAAAGTATGTGATTTTAAACAACTTTCCAATATACTTCTATTATCTATTTTTCTCTTGGTATCCTTTGTTGAAAAGCATACATAGGTAGGCTCAGGAGCAGCAATGCACTAGTGGGGGCCAGCTGCTGATGGTCTTATCCAATTAGGTCACCCTATCTGTTAAGCTAGCTCCCAGTAGTGCATTGCTGCTTCTGTAACAAATGATACCAAGATAATGAAGCAAATTAAATAAAAGAAGTACATTGGAATGTTGTTTAAAATTGTATTCTCTATCTGAATCATGAAAGAAAAAATTGGGCTTCATGTCCCTTAAATACTTAAAAAAAAAATGTACTGTAGTTCTTTTTAGATCTAGCCACATTATTAAGCTGCATTAAAGCTTATTTACATATTCCATTTTTTTCAAGGGATTTTAAACTATAATGTTGATACTAGAAGGCAGATTATCTTTTATTTATTTTGGCATTTATGAATCAGAGTGAGGTTCCTGGTTAAACTATGAACTAGGATGTTTTACCAATATCTTTTGTTAGAATGTTTGGTTAGTGAGTTAATTCAATTTGCTAGATTTCATATCTTAATTACATTTAAATGGACTATTGTTTGTTAATTATTGTAACATGGAGCTTTCCACGTGTGTATGTGGTTTTTATTACACATATTATTTGTATAGAACATTTTGTATAATAATCATATATACCAATGTTTCTCAACTTTTTTGCAGGAAGTATTCCTACAGGCATATAATTTTGCCCTAAGACTCCAATTAAAACACATAAATATTATTTGGTAAGAAAAAATATATAAGGCAAATGTGCAAACCCCAGTGTCATAGATACAAGACAGCCAAGGCTGCCCTCCCCCTACTGTCTGTCTGACTTCATGTCACACCAGATTTGGCCCTTTCATGGCTAGCGGGATCTTGCTGTCTCTTGCAATCTATTGTTTTGCTATGCTGTGCCAGGCCACAAGAGTTGAACCCCTACCACCTCACCCCCTCCTGTTTCTCAGCGGATTTGGGCTCCAGAGAGCAACTGCGATCTCCCAGACCTTTTGTCTGGTGATGAGTACCATGTCAGAGAAGAGCTGGCCTCTGGCCAGAAAAACCCTCCTAGGCTGGCCGGGCTCCTGGAACTCCTGGTTGGCTGCCATGACAACGGACACCCTCCTAACCCCTTTCAGGCTGGCCGGGCTCTTGGAACTCCCAGTCAGCCACAGAACAGCAGGACACCCGCTAACTTTACCCCTGGTCACTCCAGAGGCCTTTTTCCCCAGATTGCCACTATTTTGGGGATTGGTAGCCCCTTGGGTGGACAAGAGGTGAGGGAATTACCTGAGGGGAGCGCCTTTGGGAACCGGGGGTTTTGGACACCCCTACCCCCATAACTTCAATGGACTGTATTTCCGGTCCCTAGTAACGAATCACACCACTTTTTGGACTGCGGCATCTGGGGACCAGGAGCTTTAAAATGACCACCTGAAACTGCCACCCCTGGGTACTGGGATTCTGTGGGACTGTGACTGCTATGGAGGCGCCAGTCTGGAGGGGTGGGAATGGCAGAGAAATTGTGGGATTGTCCAGTGTCTTATTAAGATGAGCTTTGTGTATAAAAGGAGTGTGTGTTTTCCAATAAAGTTAGTTCTTGTTTCACCTAAATGCTAGTATGTCTACTAATTTGGGTGAGCTCCTGCTAAATCACTTCTTCGCTACATAGCAGCCCCTTGTCTGGGAGAGGAAGGACCCTCTGGCAGAGCTACCTAGTCTGGGTTGCCGAAGTCTGCCACAGGGTGTGACCCTGAATACTGGTGCTGTCAGGGTGGCTACAGGCTGTGGTCAATTGCCAGCTACATAGCTGCAGTTGGCAGGGAGGAAGCAGGACCTGTTTGTCAGAGCTACCCAATTAGGGTAGCCAGGGTATCCGTCACATTGGTTGGCCACGGTGGGATCTGCTTCTAACACAAGGTTCCTGCTGACAGAGAAGTGCCACAGTAGCTGGTAACTATGGAAGCTGAGCTCCAAAGGAGAGTACAGGAGGTGCTGGCCCAGCTGGACGGTCCTAGTTCATATCAGGACCTGCTGGCAGAAAGGAACTCTGTCCATCTGGATTTCTGGTGGTGGACTTTTCAGCAAGAACAGGACTTTGATGGAAAGCACCTCTCCACTCTCCAGGAAAGGTAACAGCTCCAGCTGAATTCACAGGAGTCTGTTGTCCTGGGAAAGCAGCCCAGGATGGAATGGTTGTCTGCATTTCATGGATTGGTTAAGGTAGAGATGGGGTTAGAGGACGGGTACCGGACACTGCATTGGTATGCGGCCCAGGTATGCCTGGAGATGGAGACTGATGCTCCTACAGAGGGTTTTGGCTACCGCGGCCCTGGATTATTAAGTCAAAAGATGGCAACTGACCCAGACTTTGGCAGCAAAATGAAACAAACACTGGAGGACATTTGCGAGTACCAAGAGAGAGTGCTGGATTTCGATCTCTCTGGGGTACCCTGGCTATGTGCCAATCTGGAGTACCTAGCTGCCCAGGAATGGGCACTGGTAAAGGACTACAAGAGGCTGCTACACCTCATTCAGCAGCATGCCACGGATTATGTGTGGAGCTGTGGTGCATCAATCGGGGAGTCATGAGAGGTGGTCTCCGAGGATTAAGCGACCCAGAGCTGCTAGATCCCAATCAGCAGCCTGGCACTGAGCTTATGGTCCTGGACAAGGGGGCCACCCCAGCAGAAGCACTGGCAACATGACAGAAAGTCATTGGCCTCTGTCCAGCACCTGTAGCAGCTCCAAGAAACAAGGGAGCAGAGGTCGCCGACCTCTCTCCCCACCAAAAGAACCCCTTGTAGGGAGAGGAGACATTCGGTCTCTCTCCCCAGTGGCAGAACCCCTTGCATGGAGAGGAGACAGTTGGTCTCTCTCCCCAGCGGCAGCCCCCCTTGCATATAGAGACGTATGTTTATATCTCCCCCCAGAAGCAAAACCCCTTGCAGGGAGAGGAGACAGTTGGTCTCTCTCTACAGCGGCAGCACCCCTTGCAGGGATAGATGGATATCGATATCTCTCCCTAGTAGCAGAACCCCTTCCTGGGAGAGGAGACAGTTTGTCTCTCTCCCCAGTGGCAGCACCCCTTGCAGGGAGGGAGACGGATATCAATATCTCTCCCCAGCAGCAGAACCCCTTCCTGGAAGAGGAGACAGTCGATCTCTCTCCCCAGCAGCAGAACCCTTTCCCAGGAGAGGAGGCAGTCGATCTCTCTCCCCAGCGGCAGAGCCAGGTACAGGGAGAGGAGATAACTGGTCTCTCTCCCCAGTGGCAGAGCAATACCCTGGGAGTGGAGGTAGTCATCCTCCCTTCCCGTAAGCAGAAACCCTTGCGTCCATAACTCTCCCCAGCAGCAGAATCCCTTCCTGGAAGAGGAGACAGATGGTCTCTCTCCCCGGCGAAAGAACCTCTTACAGGGAAAGACGGATGTCGGTATCTCTTCCCAGCGGCAGGACCCCTTCCAGGGAGCAGAGCCAGTCGGTCTCCCTCCCCAGAAGCAGAACCCCTTGCAGGGAGTGTAGACTGCTGGTCTCCCTCCCCAGCGGCCTCCTCAGCAGCAGCACCCCTTCCAGGGAGCAGAGGTGGCAGACCTCTCTCCCCAGCAGCCGCACCCCTTCAAGGGAGCAGAAACAGCCAGTCCCCCTCCCCAACGGCAGCACAGTTTCTCAGGGAGCGGAGGTAGCCGGCCTCCCTCCCCAGTGGCAGAAACCCTACCCTGGAGATGAGACAGCCAGTCTCTCTTCCCAGTAGCTGGGCATGATCACTACCCTTTTTCTGCCGAGGAGGATTTTCCATAGGGGACAGACATGACATTGGGCCAGGGGGAGACACGGCCCTACAGATGGTGCCACACGTTTGGGCACCCGAGTCTTGCCTGCCCCAACAAGGAGCAACCTCACCCTCCAGTCTGGAGTGGGAATACAGCCAGGAAACCGGCAATGGCTTTGTTTGTGGTAGGGTCAGCCGGTACCTCAACTGAGTGTCACAGAGGGAGGCAGTGTGGCCATAGAACTTAAAGACACTGGAACTCTTGGGAGAGCAACTGTTTGGGAGCTGGCCTTGGCAAACTTGTTTGGGACTTTGCATCGTGTGACTATCCCTGCACCAAATTTCAGGAGAGATGGGATAACCCCCCAAGAAACCGAGAAGTGGATGGCCACCATCGAAGGGCCCCAGGCCGACCCGTTAAGGGTCTAGCCGGGTCTGCGGAACTGGAGAGGGCGAGATGTCACAGATACCAGACAGCCAAGGCTGCCCCCACCCCTCCCCCTACTGCTGCCTGACTCCTTATCACACCAGATATGGCCCTTTCATGACTAGCAGGATCTTGCTGTCCCTTGGAATCTACTGTTTTGCCATGCTGTGCCAGGCCGCAAGAGTTTAACCCCTACCACCTCACCCCCTCCTGTTTCTCAGCGGATTTGGACTCCGGAGAGCAACCGCGATCTCCCAGAGCTTTTCCTTTATTTAGTGATGAGTACCTTGTCAGAGAAGAGCTGGTCTCCTAGGCTGGCCGGGCTCTTGGAATTCCCAATCGGCCACAGAACAGCAGGACACCCGCTAACTTTACCCCTGGTCGCTCCAGTGGACCTTTGCCCCAGAGAACCGCTCTTTTGGGGACTGGTAGCCCCTAGGGTGGACAAGAGGTGGGGGAATTACCTGAGGGAAGCTCCTTTGGGAACCGGGGGTTTTGGACACCCTACCCCCATAAATTCAAAGGACTGTATTTCTGGTCCCCAGCAATGAATCACAGAGTTTTTTGGACTGTGGTATCTGGTGACCGAGAGCTTTAAAAAGACACCCTGGAAGTGCCACCATTTCACCGGGATCACCCCAAAACTGCTACCCCTGGGTACTGGTATTCTGTAGGACACTGGCTGCTATGGAGGCGCCAGCCTGTCTGGAGGGGCGGGAATAATGGGAAAATCATGGGATTGTCCAGTATCTTATCAAGATGAGCTTGGTGTAATAAAGGAGTGTGTGTTTTCCAATAAAGTTAGTTCTTGTTTTACCTGAATGCTAGTATGTCTAGTTATTTGGGTGGGCTCCTGCTAAATCACTTCTTCTCCGCTACATAGCAGCCCTTGTCTGGAAGAGGAAGGACCCTCTGGCAGAGCTACCTAGTCTGGGTAGCAGGAGTCTGCAACAGGGTGGGACCTCGAATACTGGTGCTTTCAGGCATCAGGGGTGGCTACAGGCTGTGGTCACTTGCCAGCTGCATAGCTGCAGTCGGCAGGGAGGAAGCAGGACCCGTTTGGCAGAGCTACCCAGTCGGGGTAGCCGGGGTATCCATCACACAAATTAAGTGACAAATTGGTACAAATCATCACATACTGTTGTAAAGGCATTTATTTTAAAATCCAGTTTTAATGAATGCAAATGCAGCAAATCTTTGGAAATGTGAGAGCAACAAATATAGAATTCAGCTTCTAGAGAAAAGAATCAAGTGATTTGCATGTAGTTATTTAATACTGCGCCACTTACATCAGAATACAAATGTAGGGCTAGATTACAAGTGGAGTGCTCATTTATTGCGCACCAGCAAACGGGAAAATATGCCCATTTGCAGGCACGCAATAAATAACCATGCTCCAGGTATCCACTGGCATTATGGGGTATATGCAGTTTGATAAATAAGTTAAAATTAAGTTTTTATGACTCAGGTAGACCATGCAAATATAAGATACATTTTAAATTTACCTTTATTAGCAAATTTGCTTTACTTTGGCATCCTTTGTTGAAAAGCATACTTATGTAGGCCAAAAAGCAGTGATGATCTACTTGGTTCTAGCTGTTGATTGTTGACTATGTACATATGCCTCTTGTCATTGGCTCAATCACCAGGTAGCTCCTAGTAATGCATTGCTGCTCTGGAAATTAATTAAACTATGTGTTTAACTCCTGAATGGGTTAAACACAGTTATATGCCAGCAAAAGTAAAATAATAAAATGCTTTAATACAAAGGAAAATGTGGTTTTGCACTTGTAAGTCCATTTAACCTTGATGAAGATGATAAACAAATAGTATAATATGGGAATTTATTTAAACATAAAATTATCTGACATATATAATTTTCAATTTTATACTAGGATGTAATACTGCTTTACAGAAATCAGGAAAACTAGTGCTTAGACATTAAACATTTTCCTAAATGCATTTTAAAGATATATTAAATGTATAAAAAGATAAATAAAAAATATTGTATAAAGTGAATATAAACATATTATATATATATATATATATATATATATATATATATATATATATATATATATATATATATAAAAAAGCACATTTGTATTTTGTATATGGAGCATATAATTCTCTAGACCTACATGGGTGTGACTAGATTTATGTGTATATGTTGGTGTCTTTGTATTTCTCTTCACTTTAATGGTTTTGTCTCATTTATAGTGTAACAACAGAGATTTAATATTGATTATATTTATCTTTATATCTCTATTTACTTAAATATATTGTCCTGGTGATGTATTGCTCTCAAGTAAACACTAAGGAGTGGGATATATGAGCAGGATAGAAAGCATACAAATGGCAAATACTATCAAGAGTGAAAGAGAAGAAAGGTGTTTTAGTGTTTGAAGTATACCCCCTTTACATTATTTTTTAATGATTCACAGTTAATGAACATTTTCATCAATGAGTAAAAACATGTTTAAGGGTTATAAACAATAAAATAACACAAATATAATGTTAATAAATACAATGCTGTGCTTGTTATTAACCCCTTATGGAGAGTTGCTGTGCTTAAATTATATAGTCACCACTGTACTGAGCTGTTTTGTGATTGAAGATGCTGCTCATCTTTAAATGGATAGCAAACCTCAATATATTTATTTCATGAATTGGATAGAACATATAATTTTAAACAATTTTCCAATTTACTATTTTAAAATTTGCTTCATTCTCTTGTTATCCTTTGCTGAAAGAACAGCATTGCACTACTGGCAGCTAGATGAACACATCTAGTTAGCCAATCACAAGAGACAAATGTGTGCAGTCACCAATCAGCAACTATCTCCTATTATTATAGGATATGTGTGTATTATTTTGCAACAAGGGATATAAAAAGAATGAAGCACATTTGAAAATAGAAGTGAACAAAAAGAGTCTTAAAACTTCATGCTTAATTTTAATTCTGATTCTCTTATCCCTTTAAGCCCTACTGTTTGCCATTTTACAGTAAAGAAACACATGCATATTGTATATCGTTTGTTTTTCAGAAGACCCAGCAGATTAAACGGTACCACTAGTTGATAGATATATCATGACATGTAAGTACTGTTCAATAAAATGTTTCCAAAAAATTTATATTTTTATTAAGAAAATAATACATCAGTTTGTGTATGTGTGTCTTTTTTTCCCTAAATGCTTTAGTCAAAAGTAAAAGGGATATATATATATATATATATATATATATATATATATATATATATATATATATATATATATATATATATATATATATATATATATATATATATATCTTTATAAGTCCCAATCAGGATACCTCAAAAGCAGCAGCTACCAGGGTACTAATCAGTACAGTTAGATGTAGTCTCCAATTAAGAAAGCACTCTCTGGCTTAGGTATACAAGAAAAACTTAGCTTTTATTGAAAAAATCACTTAAAGGGACAGTATACACCAATTTTCATATAACTGCATGTAATAGACACTATTAATAATATGCACAAATGTTGATCTAAACATCCAACATAAAACCTTTTAAAAACTACATATAAGCTCCCAGTTAAGTACTTTTGATTAGGTTGACTGGAACATCCAGTGAAAGCAGACACTCCCCACTCCCCCTTCCTCTGCATATGAAAAGACCCTTTACACAAACAGGTGCAAGCTGGAGTAGGTATTCATCTGTATTCAGCTAAAACTTTGGGGCTTGTTTAGGAGTCTGAAAATCAGCACAATGTTATTTAAAAATAGGCCAAACTATACATTTAAAAAAAAAAAAAAAAACCTGTATGGGCTATATAAATGGATCATCTACAACACATTTATGCAAAGAAAAATTTAGTGTATAATGTCCCTTTAAAAGATGAGATGTCCATGAAGTTTAGATGCCTAACTGGCATCTTTATCAAATGATCTCAAGTTTAATCTAAAGGGAAATATCAATGCATGATAGCCCCCCA
Organism: Bombina bombina; assembly: GCF_027579735.1. Lineage (NCBI taxonomy): Eukaryota > Metazoa > Chordata > Amphibia > Anura > Bombinatoridae > Bombina > Bombina bombina. The sequence goes on from NC_069502.1 coordinate 215,332,548, forward strand.
AAAAAGTTCTTGGGGCTATCATGCATTGATATTTCCCTTTGCATTGAAATTGAGACCACTTGATAAAGATGCCAGTTAGGCATCAAAATGTCATGGACATTTCATCATCTAAGTGATTTTTTTTAAATAAAAGCTAAGTTTTACTTCTATACCTAAGCCAGAGAGTGCTTTCTTTATTGGAGACTATGGGGCATATTTAACAAGTTCCATATGGAGCCTTCAGGCTCGCCGGAAACAGGAGTTATGAAGCAGCGGTCTAAAGACCGCTGCTCCATAACTTGTCCGCCTACTTTGAGGTGGCAGAAAGAAATCAACTCGATCGAATACGATCGGGTTCATTGACACCCCCTGCTAGCTGCGATTGGCCACAAATCTGCAGGGGGCGGCATTGCACCAGAAGTTCACCAGAACTGCTGGTGCAATGATAAATGCTGACAGCGTATAATGTTGGCATTTATCGATGTGCAGCGGACATGATCCGCAATATCGGATCATGTCCACTCGTACCATAATAAATAGGCCCCATTATATACAGGCATATCTCAGAGATATTGCAGGTTTGGTTCCGGACCACCGCAATAAAGCGAATATAGCAATAAACTGAGTCACACTAATTTATTTGTCTCCCAGTGCATATAAAAGTTATATTTACCCTTAAATGTATTCTATTAAATGTGCAATAGCATTATGTCTAAAAAAAACATGTACATGACTTATTTAAAAAATACTTTATTGCTAAAAAATATACTAACCATCATCTGAGCCTTCAGCGAGTCATAATCTTTTTGTTGGTGGTGTGTATATATGTGTGTATACATGTGTATATGTGTGTATACATGTGTATTTATGTGTATTCATATGTATTTATGTGTTTATAGGTGTATATATTTTGAAAAAATGGTGCCGATAGAATTGCTCGAGGCAAGGTTGCTACAAACCTTCAATTTGTAAAAAGAGAAATATCGGCGAAGCACAATAAAGCGAAGTGCGATAAAATGAGGTATGCCTGTGTGTGTGTATGTGTGTATGTATGTATGTATGTATGTATGTATGTATGTATGTATGTATGTATGTATATATATATATATATATATATATATATATATATCAACAAGTAGGGACTGCACTCACTGGATTCAGTTCAAATAATAACTTATTTATTCAATGGTGACGTTTCGGGGTATGCAAACCCCTTCCTCAGACCAAAAGGTTTTGGTCTGAGAAAGGGGTTTGCGTACCCCGAAACGTCTCCATTGAATAAATAAGTTATTATTTGAACTGAATCCAGTGAGTGCAGTCCCTACTTGTTGATACTTATTGAAATTTTGACTGAGCACCCTGGTTGCTGACTATCTATGAATTGTGAGTGCAGATACACAGTGGAAATATATATATATATATATATATATATATATATGTGTGTGTGTGTGTGTATATATGTATATATATGTATATAAAGGGTGTTTGTTTATAGTTATAGAACTTTGATGTGCACATAGGCTTTGTCACAATGATCATATAATCATGGGGAACTTAATTGGGCATCCTGGACTGGTCTGCTTCACTCATAACGCATCCAGTGATAGCCCAGTGAGTCTGAAACTAGCATTCCAGTATCTTGTCCATTAAAGTATATAATCACAGTGACTGGCAGTAGAAAAATGGTATACACAGTGACATTCATGCTTAATTATGACTGGACAGTTGCTGGATAAACTGACATGCAGGTATCCAGCAACAGCATAAGATACGGCCTGATTTACATAATAACATAGTAGATGAGGTTGAAAAAAAGACTGAAGTCCATCGAGTTCAACCTATACATATCTAATATACTTACAAAAAAGCTCCAGTTGAGCTTAAATGAATCCCATTAAAAGGTGACCCATTTAACACAAGCAATCATAGCCATGAATTCTGTTTCTAGCCAGAAATGTATCCAAACCATTTTTAAATGTATCTAAGGTATTGGCATTCACTACCTCCTTTGGTAATGAGTTCCAAATTTTATATTTTTAATAATAATTTTTATTGAGGTTGTAAAGAAACAAAACAGACAAATACCATCACAGTTCCAGGTACAAAGAAAAATCACAATAAAAATATGCATATTAAATGTCAAAGTAAGAAATACAAATAATTGCCCAGTTATACAGATAAAAGTAAACTTCAGATTTTCATTTAATGAATATCCCCCAATATAAGATAAGATGTAAAATCAAACAAAGTGATTTCCCTTCATGATAAATAGAGGCCTCTCTTGGGCCCCCCTAAAGAAGAGTTTCAGTCAAAATGGGGAATTTTAGGGGGAAAAGTAAAATAACAAAATAGGCTACTTTTGGACCCCAGATGGAGACTACTAGCTCATGATACATATTCTCTTGAATAATATGGATATATTTGTATATATACAGCATGTCAAGTTACATTTAGTAAACTTAAACATATTGGAAGTAAGACCCGCCATAAAGAATATCTTACATGAATTGTCTCTAAGTGTATAATAGCTATGTTGCTAAACTGAGCCATAAGTTAAACTTTGTGGGTTCAATCTCTCAGGTTAATTTGATTATGTATGCTATGCTATCAGTGATAATACAGGATCATCATAACCTCAGTATTAGCAGGGCTCTGATAAATGAGCAGACTGGATATTTTAATGCAGTTAATTCCCATATTACAATAAAGGATCTGTTTGTTCATGATTATGTAGGTACAGACCATATATCTTAATAATTTCATAGCGAACTGTGCAATTCTATTAAGAGTAAGGTGGTGAAAAACTGCCAGGATATTTCTGCTGAATGAATCTATTTCATTAGTCTACTGTGTGCAGCGGGAAGTGTCACGTTATAGAGATACATGGTTAGGAGATTGAGTGGAGAGCACGTCTCAACTTCTGACTGAACATTTTGTACAAGATAAAACATGTAAGCTGGTGAAAGTATTACCTTAAACAACCAATTAGAATATATGAGTTAGTCATGACCAGTCACAATATCTTGAGCTCCTGCAAGATTTAACAAAGCCGACGATTTTTGTTGCTACATTGGGCTATACTTGTACAAAATTGGAGATTTGGACCACTGTGTGGATGTGATTGATCTAAATCCCAATATATTCATCATGACTACAGAGCCCTGATCTGGACTACTGAGGCCTTAGGCGGCGTCCTAACATGTGGTTTCAGACCCCCCCTCGCAACTTAGCTGGGTAGCGCAGTCGAGTACGGACTGTTTTTCCTTTCCTCAATAGCCCACTTGTGACAAGAGACTTTATTCTAATACTGCGGACTACCTGAATCTACCTAAGACCAACTTATCCTCACAATGAAATGCCTACATAAATGGGAAACAGAGGTCATGCAGATACTTGAAGATCACTTTAGCGTGTTAGAGCTGGAAATTTGTAAGTTACTCGAAACAGCCATGTGCTCTTTAAAACCTGAATCTCACACCCTAGAGCAATAGAATATGGGTAAATGGTGCAAGATGGAGGGTACTGGTTCAGAGAATATCGAGACAAATCACATGAGGGACTTGGAGCCAACGGAGGACTCTTAATACTCTGCCCATTCTCCGCTCCCTATAGAATATCCTGAACAAGGAGTTACAGCGACTGAGGTTAATGCAACACCATTGAATGATCAGCTTGGTAACAAACAACATTGCCCTATCTTTACTGGGCTTGCTTTTGGCTCCTCTCTGAGACAAAGATGGGGCAAGCGATCACTTATAGAACACTGGGGTGAACTATTACTGGGGCGTTTTGAGATTCAACTGCTTTACAGCCAAATGTGGTGGTGGAAGATCTACCCACGACATTGCCACTGCCTATTTAGGTCTGGAGTAGGCTAACTTATTCCACTTTCTTTAGCGGAGCTGAGATCCTGAACCTGGTACATTTACAGAATTACCGGCAAGCTCCAACTACCCCTCAAATATCGGACCCTTTAGTGATGCGACCAGTCACTGGACATTGCTCTACTCACTGTTTATTAATATAAAAACTTCTGGCTAGTTATCAGATAGATTGCATTTTGAATCTTAACCTTTATATGTTTAGGAAAATGTTCTCGTAACATATATTATTGTATCTTTATGCCACATCTTACAGTAACCCTATTGGAAGGTTAGCATGAGATCCTTCACACTAAACCCACTTTGAGTTATGTATTACTACTCATTGAACTGCACTATATGTTGTTTTTATAAGCAATGCAACTATAATCCTGACTCTAGGGAGAAAACTCACAGTTTTGGCTCCGATTTGTTAACATTTCAAACAGTTCATAGTAATGTTTAAATCTATATGTTCTGGTTTACTTTATATTGTAAGTACATGCACTGCTACTTCAGCTATTATAGTTTGGAACTATTATGTGACAGTATTGGGGCAATACTATAACGGTCAGACAGCGACTAATTAGCTTTCTTAAACCAAGCTAGCACAGCATTTTATTTCGATAACAGGTGTAGTAAGGAATTCATGTAAACATTGTCTGTCAGATGTATTATGAACCAATAGCTTGTTCCAAACTATGTTGTGGCCGGTTGGCCATTGCCTTTGATTTACAATTCTTGAACACCCCTAACAGTACATAAGATAGAAGATAGTATATGTACTGTGGACAGCGGCTGAGTCTATGGGGCAGATCATGACTTATACTACAGGGGTGATATGTGTTCTAGCAAATTGCTCTGTATATATAATGAAGCTAATGGTTTACCAGATATAAGATTTTACCATTGTGAACAAGCTAATATTATTAATTAGATGCTTTTAGAGCTACATTATAAAAGCGGATTGCCTCCTCAACTATGTTAGTCCCTTTTTCATAATATCTATGATTATATACCAGTTTTCCCTTTAAGTGAACTAATATACTACTGGACTAGTATTTAGATATCACACTATCTTCCCTAGGTTAAGCTTATACTCCTGTCCATAATAAGATCTTTATATTCTAAGGCCTGATATCTTCCATAAATAGTTTAAAACTAATTACCATATGTCCCCAGGATTAGGTTTAATTTTTTCAAGTGGTTTAATGGTAACTACTAACAGAAATAGCCTCTAGTGATATGCATGTTAAGGTCCAAGAGAGACCTTCCCTGTAGTTACAGTGCATTCTATGCTAATCTACCCTTATCAATACAGCAGTTGCTATTTCATCAGATATTTATATGTTTTCTAAATCATATGTTACTTACTGTTATCCCAGAGTAACTGTTCTAATTTTTGAGCGGCTTTGGCCCGCTGTTGTTCTAAAAATACTAACTAAGGGACCGTCACAGTGTCTTTATGTTCTCAGACATGTTGCAACTCCATGTGAAAAAGACACTGTTTAATATCAGTAATGTATAGTCTTTTTCTTTAGATTTGTACTGTGCAGTTATACCACCTACAATTAGTATGTTATCCGAGAGATGTTTATAAGCTCGCGTTTCATGTATATTATTATTTCTCTTGCTTATTGTTTCATAATTATATGGAGGTATAGCTTACAAACTGTTTAAAAGAGGAGGATCAGATGTTTTAGACTCATAAAATGCTTATAATAATATATGACTTAGCATTATAGTAAGCACAGACTATGAAGGTGTGTATATATTTGTGATACTCTAGAAGAAATCATTATTGTCCTCTGTATCGAGTTAAACAATGACTGTGAATTCATTTTGCTAGTTTCATGCAATATGATCATATATCTTTCATATACCTTTAAATATGTAAACGTTGTGTGTACAATTTTATTTTGTCGATCTTGTACCTTGTATCTTCTAATAATTCCTCAATAAAATTGAAAAAAAAATCAGAATATATGAGTTAATGTATTATATTTGACCCTTAATATTAAGTTAATAGCAGTAGATGAGAAGGCTCTGAGAAAGGAGCAGACTATATTCTTTAGTGTAAAAATGTCCCATATTAACATAAGGGATATGTGCATTAATGCATATATAGGTACTTACCACACAACCTAATAATTTTAGAGGTATCAATGCAGTTTCATCAGGAGTAGGGTGGTGAAAACTGACAGATTATGTACTCTGTATAAATCTATTCTGGTAATCTACTATGAGCAGTATTAAATGTCGCTCTGTATATGTAGATGGACAGGAGATTAGGTGAGGAGCAGGTCCCAACTTCTGATTAAACATTCTGTGTAAGATAAAACATGCCCTACTTACATTTAAATTGGTGAAAGTAACAGCATAAATAACAGTTTAGATTAAATGAGTAAACAGTTAATGGAATACTTTTTTTTAAGAACCACACATCCCTAGATTGGGATAAAAAAAAGGCAATGCCTCTGAACACAAAACTAAGAGTGTAAGAAAAAGTGAGAAAATAATCTTAAAATGTAACTTTTATTGTTGCAAGATATAAAAAGACAGCCTAAAGCAGATGTACACACTGTTAGCTGCCCACACACAAAACTATTTAAAAATACTTCAACATTGGTGAAAATTAGAGATGCTTGAATTTCTATTAGTTTGGGTTTTCGTTAGTGGTCAAATAGTCACAGGTATGTTAGAGATTGCTCTGTTTGTATTATTTGGGTCGATCTCCTAGTGGAATTAATAAACTTAGTTTAGCAACTGTGTCTTTTATTTCCATAAAAAAAAATTTATATAGAGGATAGCTCGTTTTTGAGATTTCAAATTTGTTAATCAAAAGCATGAACACATTGCTCTAGCTACGTGTCAGAAAATTGATCCAAACTTATGCTCTGATTAAAGGTTTCTATATTGATGCTAAACAGGCGGATTCACAATCCAGCAAAACCTATATAGTATATAGTTTTGTAAACCTACTGGACATAATTCTTATAATTTAAGGTAAGTACCGTATTATGGAAATGATTTGTAACTGATTATTTTCCACCAAATATATGTTATTGATCTTAAAATGAATCCGCTCCTCCCAGTTAGATTCTCTCCAATTTTGTAACTGAATAATAACCCATTGCCTATAAAAGTTATTGTTACTGTATGTACTTAGCGGTACTGATTTAAGTCTATATGTCTGGTAGCACAATTCGCATACCAGCTATTTAACCACCGCCAGTATCTAATCTATTTGTACGGTAGCACCTTTTACATGCTGTCAGTTCTAAGTAAAGGAAGGTTATACAAATATAAAGTAGGTAGCACAATTCAGTACGATAGCAAATATATGAGTATCCTTAGGCAATTGCCTGTAGACCACAAATAAAGTAAATTCTAAATTCAATCTATTGTTAATGAGCTCAACACTTTTAATCAGAGCATAATTTTGGATCAATTTTCTGACACGTAGCCAGAGCAGTGTGTTCATGCTTTTGATTAACAAATCTGAAATCTCAAAAACGAGCTTCCCTCTATATAATTTTTTTTTATGGAAATAAAAGACGCAGTTGTTAAACTAAGTTTATTGATTCCACTAAGAGATCAACCCAAACAATACAAACAGAGCAATCTTTAACACACCTGTGACTATTTGACCACTAATGAAAACCCAAACTAATAGAAGTTCAAGCATCTCTATTTTTCACCAGTGTTGAAGTGTTTTAAAATTGTTTTGTGTTTGGGCAGCTAACAGTGTGTACATCTGTATTATTCGGTCTTTTTATATCTTGCAACAATATAAGTTACATTTTAAGATTATTTTCTCACTTTTTCTTACAGTCTTTTGTGTTCAGAGGCATTCCCTTTTTTCATCCCAATTTAGGGATGTGTGGTTCTTAACAATTTGACTACATATGCCTATACACAACTATTTGTGGCAGCCCATGAATACTTGTGCTTACAAGGCCCCCAAGTGGTAACTATACCTTCTAGCGACACCGTGTCTGTGCACTGCATACCCGGCTTACAAGATACCAGGGGGTGTTGAGTGCCTCTCCCTAAGGAGTATTCCTTAGGCCTCAATGCTCCAGATCGGCTTACAATAGTAGAAATTCCACAATGAGCATATCATTAGGTTCAGTATGGGTAACTGGCTTTAGATGTTCAATGTTGTAGCTTAGATGATCTTTCTATTCATCGATAATAGGCATATTATCTGTGATCTACCTAGCACAGCCAATATTGCAACCATTCAAGGTGCTGCCCAGAGACACGCCCCGAGTTACACAAATTTATTGCTCTTACAGTGAAAAAATTATAATTATTCTATTGCAGGAGATTAAATCTCCTTTCCTCCAGCTTTAAATTGTGACCTCGAGCCACAAACAATTTTCTTGGAATAAACTGAGCTTCTGCCATCTCTGTATATGGGCCTTGAATATATTTATATAAAGTAATCATGTCACTTCTCAAGCACCGTTTTTCTAGAGAAAACAGATCAGGTTTGGTCAACCTCTCCTCATAGCTTAAACTCTCCATTCCCCTTATTAGCTTTGTGGCTCTTCTCTGAATCTTTTCAAGGTCTGCAATATCTTTTTAATTCTAGTCCCATTTAAATAATACATTGCCTGCTTATATTTACTTCCAAAATGTAGAACCTTGCATTTTTTCCATATTAAATCCATTTTCCATTTACCTGCCCATACTTCTAATTTTTGCAGATCTCCTTGTAACGCTAATTCATCCTGCTTTGTCGTAATGACCTTACACAGCTTTGTATCATCTGCAAAAATTGAGATGTTGCTATTTAATCCTTGCGCCAAGTCATTAATACAAATATTAAAAAGAACAGGACCCAGTACTGATCCTGAGCATTACTTTGCCTATATTTTACACAGACTTGTTACAATTATAATTACATTTTCATGTCTGTATTGCATCATAATTAAAAGCAAAAACATTTTCTCTCTGCTTACCTTTCATCTAATAAGGATGATAGTCAGGCATATGAAGTCCAAGATTAAAATGTATTCTAACATTCCATGGCTGGTAACTGAAGGAAATAAATAAACTAAAATGACACTTAAGACAATATGTAATAAGTTATTGAGATATTCAAGCAGAGTACCCCAAAGGGTGCACAACATTCCCAAGAAAGTAAAGTTAAATTGTTGTTAAATATCTAAATTGAATGTCAAATGTGTGATTGTCCTTAAATTTGATAAACAAAATAGGAGCTGCTCCTTTAAACCACAGGGGTTTGTTCTTCTGTGGACACGTAATGTAGAAAACGCAGATAAAAAGAGCACCTCCTTGGTACAGTATATAAATCCCATATGTGACACACAACACTTATATATGAAGCATTACTCATAAAGGAAATGCACTACCAAACTGCAGATAGGATGGGCAGTCTACAAGCTGGCTGATCCAAGTTCATTATGATAAAAACAAAGAAAACAAAACTCCTTATGTCAGCCACTCCATTATTAAAAACAAATCACTGTATTGTACTATGTTTAATGTTAGAACCATACAGTGCTGAAACAAAGTATAAGCATTGTAAGGATATCATTGCATGGATCGTTAAGACTTTTATTTTTCATTTACTTACTGTACATTTTTAATTTTTTACTTTGGTTTAAGTCAGGCATACAGACAATGCACAGCAATAAAAGATAGCAACAATACAGCTCAAAGCATAATACACTTCACAATAGTCAATATCAAAGAAAGAGTAACATAGCTAGTGATATTACCAAAAATAGGTGCTTTGGACAATATTCTAATATCCAACATTTACATAGCATGCCAGTGCACCTGTAAACCTTCTGAGAAAGCTCAGGAGGCCACTCTTGGACCTCATACTTAGAGAGTAAATATTATAGCAGAAGTTATCTTGATGTGAGAAGACCACTCATGGGTCTTAGATGTTAAACCTCTATTTTATTGTATTATATTCTTATAGCAAAATAAACAGAGACACAGAACAAGTGTGGAATATATTAAACTAGGGTATCTGCTACTAACTAAAATGTGCATCATAGACATAACTTTGAAAGATCTTTAGAGTGACATAGTGAATCATGTTTAAGTTCTCTAATAAAGTGAAATTGAAACTAGAATAGGCATTGTTAACTAAAATGTGCCTCATAGTCATAACGTGGCAAGATCTTAAAAGGTCCTATAAAAGAAAAAAATATAGATAGAAAATATCTCATTGGGAGTGCACTAAAAGGGGCTAAACTGTGGGAGTATAATATGGTAGAGGGAAACATATCCTTTGATTAGTTGTGACAGAGCCTATAATACAAAAGTATAAGGGGCCTATTGAAGAATGGTATTACCATTAAATATGGTAACCTAAGGTGGTTTAAGTTACTAAAACATAAATGTATCTATAGACAAGCCATGCTGACCGGCCGCAGACTGAGAGGCATAGATTATAGCAAACAAAGAAAAGGCTCTGCTAAATTAAATTGGAATGAGGTTAGCAGGCTCTTATTCCATATCTAATTATAGAGCCATGAATAAGCTGAATTATGAGACAGATTAACTATGGCAGAGTTATTAGACAAATGATAAGGGCAAAAATATAAACTCTCTGGTAATCTAATTTCTCTCAATACAATGCAATTATGAAACACACGTTTAGTGTACAAAACATATTTTAAAGCATATGTGCAAATATAACACCTAGAGGGTATAGCTGTAGAAAGAGACAAACTTGAATACTGTATACTGAAAATTCTAACTGTAAAAAAATCACTGGCATGGCGATGGGCGGTAAAATGATCTCCCCAGCTTTCTCCACTCCCATTCTGCTTCTAAGCCTGACCAAACTACTCATTTTTTGGTAGCAGGCACACAGAATAACTGTATTTGCAATGTCCCACTGAATTTCATTTGGAGTGTCAGGGAAACTGTGCCTCAAGAGCAGTATAAAACCAGGTCTCTTCACTATGAGGATGTGCAAAGAAATCTTGTGGTTCTGAAGGGTTGATGCCAGGAGTCTTTACTATCAGAGACTTTGTGTAGGCATTGTAGCTTTTCTGTTGGTCATCAGTGTTTACTTGCTTTGGTGAACATTGGCAGGGTTCTGAGGAAGCAGTGGGTAGGTAAGTAAGTTGGGGGGGCCGATGGTATGGAGCCTCACTCTCTGGTAAACTCAATAGCTTAACATCTGATTCAATGACCCCCATGGCTAAAATAGGAGCTGTCTCATGTGGCTCTTTCAGAGGATCCAAGAGTTCTGTTACTCTTCTGTTGCCACTAGTCGTTAACTTAAAAACCGCACGTGTCACAATCAGAGCTCAGCTGTCAGCTTCAAAGTATGCTTTGTCACTCATAGAGAGGGATGGCTGTTGCCTCAGTCCCCCAGCATGGTGATCTCTAGCATGCACAGACAAAAAGTTAAGATGAACATCTTGCTGCAAGGAACAGGAAGCAACCCGAAAGTCTCAGCAAATGCATATAGTGGAGTCAACAGTTCGTTAATATCAATAAAATACGATCTCCCATCACCACAGGTAATATAATATAAAGTTTAGAGTAAGGCACACAGAGTGCTGTGTAACAACAGGGCCCAGGTACACCCTGCCCAGGGGGGTATAGTGGTGGCCTTGATGTTACAGTGGCTGCGAGCACTGATTGACGGGTTGATTGACACTCCCTGCTAGCAGCCGATTGGCCGCACTCCCTGCTAGCAGCCGATTGGCCGCAAATCTGCAGGGGCGGCATTGCACCAGCAGTTCACAAGAACATTAATAACTTTTAATATCTATAGGAGGTTTCCCTAGTAAACATTCAATACCAATGTATAATCTGTGGACATCCTCCACAGTTTCAATATAAATTTATAAAGGTGTCTAGTTAAAAAGACAAAACTTTTAGTATGTTTTACATCAAAATGTCATGTCAAATACTATATTTGCATGCATTTTTGCTTATGAAAATATAGAAATGCCTTTAAAAAAATGAACAAACAAAATGTCATTCCTATGTTTGAGACTCATGAAAACAGTAACAATAAATCAGATCATAATAGTACTTTTGATATATTTATTTAAGTTGTTTGTTCTCACACATTTTAATGTGAACTTTCTTAAAAAAACAAATGTGAGTGATGCTGTTACTAGAAAGGGGCATAAATAATTAGCTTTATAATGCTAGATACAGTTAATTCTTCTTTGATTTTAACAAAAACTTTCATTTTTTTTATTTTTTCAAAGGGACACTACACCTCCTAAAACATATTTTAGTCCAGATTACAAGTGGCGCACTAACAGTTATGTGCAAGCGAAAAGTGGTTTATCACTGCTGTTTACACGCTTCAGATGTATTGCTCGTATTGTACGTTGAAAGTAAATGTGATCACTTGAGCACAATTAAAGTTAACCAGTGTCAAACTTGAATACTGTATACTGAAAACTCTAACTGTAAAAATATCACTGGCATGGCGATGGGCGGTAAAATGATCTCCCCAGCTTTCTCCACTCCCATTCTGCTTCTAAGCCTGACCAAACTACTCATTTTTTGGTAGCAGGCACACAGAATAACTGTCTTTAAAATGTCCCACTTAATTTCGTTTGGAGTGTCAGGGAAACTGTAGAAAACCAGGTCTCTTCACTATGAGGATGTGCAAAGAAATCTTGTGGTTCTGAAGGGTTGATGCCAGGAGTCTTTACTATCAGAGACTTTGTGTAGGCATTGTAGCTTTTCTGTTTGTCATCAGTGTTTACTTGCTTTGGTGCACATTGGCAGGGTTCTGAGGAAGCAGTGGGTAGGTAAGTAAGTTGGGGGGCCGATGGTATGGAGCCTCACTCTCTGGTAAACTCAATAGCTTGACATCTGATTCAATGACCCCCATGGCTAAAATAGGAGCTGTCTCATGTGGCTCTTTCAGAGGATCCAAGAGTTCTGTTACTCTTCTGTTGCCACTAGTTGTAAACTTAAAAACCGCACATGTCACAATCAGAGCTCAGCTGTCAGCTTCAAAGTATGCTTTGTCACTCATAGAGAGGGATGGCTGTTGCCTTAGTCCCCCAGCATGGTGATCTCTAGCATGCACAGACAAAAAGTTAAGATGAACATCTTGCTGCAAGGAACAGGAAGCAACCCGAAAGTCTCAGCAAATGCATATAGTGGAGTCAACAGTTTGTTAATATGAATAAAATACGATCTCCCATCACCACAGGTAATATAATATAAAGTTAAGAGTAAGGCACACAGAGTGCTGTGTAACAACAGGGCCCAGGTACACTCTGCACGGAGGGGTGGGGGTATAGTGGTGGCCTTGATGTTACAGTGGCTGCGAGCACTAATGCCAGCAGGAATTCCTGTATTACTAAGCTTGTTTGGAGCGTCTTCTATAGGAGATTTAAGTTCTGTGAATTTCTCTCATGGATGATTCCTTTAAATGTTGATATTTTACGATTATTGTTGAAAAGCTGAAGCAGCGTGCATTTATGTGTCTGAACATGGACGCTAACTGGAAGTTCCCCCTAACTTGCTGTACATTTGATAGCTGTGTTACATCATCACATTAGATTCTCAGTATCATGATAGTAATATGTTTAGCTGCATGTTATCCTTTCGGGGAAAAAAAACATAAAATGATTTTGGATTTCTTTTAGAATAATATAATAGTTAATATGCTAATTTTTTAGACCTTGATGGCTGCCTCTAATCTGAATGCATGTTGACAGTTTTTCACCACTAGAGGGTGTTAGTTCATATGTGTCATATAGATAACATTAAGCTCACACAAGTGAAGTTACCTAGAAGTCAGCACTGATTGGCTAAAATGCAAGTTTTTCAGAAAAAAAGCATAGATACAAGGTAATTACAGAGGTGAAACGTGTATTATTATAACTGGTTATGCAAAACTAGGGAATGGGTAATACAGGGAGTGCAGAATTATTAGGCAAGTTGTATTTTTGAGGATTAATTTTATTATTGAACAACAACCATGTTCTCAATGAACCCAAAAAACTCATTAATATCAAAGCTGAATAGTTTTGGAAGTAGTTTTTAGTTTGTTTTTAGTTATAGCTATTTTAGGGGGATATCTGTGTGTGCAGGTGACTATTACTGTGCATAATTATTAGACAACTTAACAAAAAACAAATATATACCCATTTCAATTATTTATTTTTACCAGTGAAACCAATATAACATCTCAACATTCACAAATATACATTTCTGACATTCAAAAACAAAACAAAAACAAATCAGTGACCAATATAGCCACCTTTCTTTGCAAGGACACTCAAAAGCCTGCCATCCATGGATTCTGTCAGTGTTTTGATCTGTTCACCATCAACATTGTGTGCAGCAGCAACCACAGCCTCCCAGACACTGTTCAGAGAGGTGTACTGTTTTCCCTCCTTGTAAATCTCACATTTGATGATGGACCACAGGTTCTCAATGGGGTTCAGATCAGGGGAACAAGGAGGCCATGTCATTAGATTTTCTTCTTTTATACCCTTTCTTGCCAGCCACGCTGTGGAGTACTTGGACGCGTGTGATGGAGCATTGTCCTGCATGAAAATCATGTTTTTCTTGAAGGATGCAGACTTCTTCCTGTACCACTGCTTGAAGAAGGTGTCTTCCAGAAACGGGGAGTAGGACTGGGAGTTGAGCTTGACTCCATCCTCAACCCGAAAAGGCCCCACAAGCTCATCTTTGATGATACCAGCCCAAACCAGTACTCCACCTCCACCTTGCTGGCGTCTGAGTCGGACTGGAGCTCTCTGCCCTTTACCAATCCAGCCACGGGCCCATCCATCTGGCCCATCAAGACTCACTCTCATTTCATCAGTCCATAAAACCTTAGAAAAATCAGTCTTGATATATTTCTTGGCCCAGTCTTGACGTTTCAGCTTGTGTGTCTTGTTCAGTGGTGGTCGTCTTTCAGCCTTTCTTACCTTGGCCATGTCTCTGAGTATTGCACACCTTGTGCTTTTGGGCACTCCAGTGATGTTGCAGCTCTGAAATATGGCCAAACTGGTGGCAAGTGGCATCTTGACAGCTGCACGCTTGACTTTTCTCAGTTCATGGGCAGTTATTTTGCGCCTTGGTTTTTCCACACGCTTCTTGCGACCCTGTTGACTATTTTGAATGAAACGCTTGATTGTTCGATGATCACGCTTCAGAAGCTTTGCAATTTTAAGAGTGCTGCATCCCTCTGCAAGATATCTCACTATTTTTGACTTTTCTGAGCCTGTCAAGTCCTTCTTTTGACCCATTTTGCCAAAGGAAAGGAAGTTGCCTAATAATTATGCACACCTGATATAGGGTGTTGATGTCATTAGACCACACCCCTTCTCATTACAGAGATGCACATCACCTAATATGCTTAATTGGTAGTAGGCTTTCAAGCCTATACAGCTTGGAGTAAGACAACATGCATAAAGAGGATATTGTGGTCAAAATACTCATTTGCCTAATAATTCTGCACTCCCTGTAAAGAGATAATCTATCTTTAAAAACAATAAAAAATTCTGGTGTAGACTGTCCCTTTAATTGGAAAAATAAACTAAATGCAAGCGCTGATGCATGAGGATCTTCTGGAATAGGCTGACATACTTTTACTTGCATGCAGCTGAGCGTAGTAAGGTAAATATCAGAGTTTTATTTTCAAATTTAGATATTCAACTTTCTTTTCATTAAACAAGACCGCAGGAAAAAAATCTACAAAGAAATATTAGTGAAGAAGAAATATTAGTATTGGAGAACTTTCTTTGTAGTATTTTCTGTGTTAAGTAAACAGAAAGCATATTCAAGTCATAACGTTGTTTAATGTTTATACACTTTTTTTTTTAAATGAAATACCTAGCCATTCACAACTGGTTTCATTACTGCTAGACATCTTTGCATTTACTGATGTTGATATAGAATGGCTTTTTCTCATACTTTTTCCTTTAGTCTTCTTTTTCATATTTAAGACATTTTTAGATGAAGAAAATAAATTGGTAATACTAGATTCATTATTTACTTCATGAAAAAAAAAAAAAAAATAGGGAGAAAAAAATCACCTTTGGATGAAATTAGAAATATGAAGACTTTTTCTTTGTTAGCTTTACTATATAATGCAATATATTATGATCATTTTTGATTTAATATTCTTAATAAAATAAATACAAGGTTGAGTGCAGCTTGTAGGTAAACAAGGATTTAGAAGTTACAACAACTAGCAGATATGTCAGTATCAGCAAACCAGCAGGTACGAGAGAATGAGTTAATAGAAAGTTCAGCACTTGGAACAACACATTTCAACAGTTGCTTGGCTAGAGCAAGGACCAGATAGTCTCTGCAAATTAAAGGTATGGTGCTCCAGTGTTATTTCAATTATATTATTTATATGGATGTTTACATTTTCTAGGTCTTTTATTTCTCATTATTTTTACATTATTGTTTAAATGTTTCTGTTCGTTGAAACAGATTCTATTTTAAATTTTATTTCATATTTCTCAGTATTTTGATGTAAAAATTACAAATATGATTTCTTCATTTAAACTAATTTATTGTATTTTCTCCCAAACAAATTTTTTGAGCAACCTTCTGAACCAAGTCTTAAACAGTAATGTTTAAAAGAAGTTTCTGTATCACCTTTAGTATGTGGTATAGTATTTATATTTTTAATTTTTCTTAATAATATCTTAATCTTAAAATATTTCTCACAACTTTACCTAGGCTAACTAAAATACTTTCTTACACTAAACTAGGTTTTGTATTTCATTGCACAGGCATCTTATTTAATAGAATATTTGTTAAATTGTTATGGTATTTTGAAACCTAAAATATTTGTTTATATTTTGTCACAAAATGTATTATATCTCTTAATTCAATTAGCTACCAAAGAAAGAAATGAATGAATATTAAAGGGAAGTATTTTTTTTAAACATATATTAGTACACTGTATATCAATACTATGGGGCCGAATTATCAAGCTCCGAATGGAGCTTGATGCCCCTCGTTTCCGGCGAGCCTTCAGACTCACCGGAAACAGAAGATATGAAATAGCGGTCTAAAAACCGCTGCTCCATAACTTGTTCGCCTGCTCTGAGGCAGCGGACAGAAATCAACCTGATCGAATACGATCGGGTTGATTGACACCCCCTGCTAGCAGCCGATTGGCCGCAAATCTGCAGGGGGCAACATTGCACCAGCAGTTCAAAAGAACATTAATAACTTTTAATATCTATAGGAGGTTTCCCTAGTAAACATTCAATTCCTATGTATTATCTGTGGACTTCCTCCACAGTTTCAATATAAATTTATAAAGGTGTCTAGTTAAAAAGACAAAACTTTTAGTATGTTTTACTTAAAAATGTCATGTCAAATACTATATTTGCATGCATTTTTGCTTATGAAAATATAGAAATGCCTATGAAAAAATGAACAAACAAAATGTCATTCCTATGTTTGAGACTCATGAAAACAGTAACAATAAATCAGATCATAATAGTACTTTTGATATATTTATTTAAGTTGTTTGTTCTCACACATTTTAATGAGAATAAGAATTAGCTTTATAATGCTAGATACAGTTAATTCTTTTTTGATTTTAACAAAAACTTTCATATTTTTTTTTTCAAAGGGACACTGCCCCTCCTAAAACATATTTTAGGCCAGATTACAAGTGGCGCGCCAACAGTTATGTGCAAGCAAAAAGTGGTTTATCGCTGCTGTTTACACGCTTCAGATGTTTTGCTTGTATTGTACGTTGAAAGTAAATGTGATCACTTGAGCGCAATTAAAGTTAACTAGTGTCGGTATAGCGTGTCCTCAGAGCTCTGGTTAAATGTTTCTCAAGACAAGAAAGTGTCACAAAACACATAAAAAATGCATGTAAAAGTACAGTTACATTCATAATACCACTATCTAATTAACGTTTCGGGGTCTCCCCCTTTCTCAAAAAAATACCCTTTTTTTGAGAAAGGGGGAGACCCCAAAACGTTAAAGCTGCAATAAATTGTTATTTATAAGACCCAGTGAGTGCCGTTCATCGTTTGATATTATATATATATATATATATATGTTTATATGTGTGTATGTACATACTGTGATGGATATTTATCAAGCCGTCAACCGCAAATACGCTGGAATTCCGCAGCGTAATTGTGGCGAGCCTGATTTGCCCCATTTATCAAAGCCTACAGACTGGCAAAAGCTGAAATTTGTGACGTAACATACAATCCACCGGTCTCAATCCGACACAGATCGATGCTTACGTCATTACAGATGTTCCGAATACGAATTTGGCACTATCTGACAACTTTTGCCATTTATCAAATTTCTAACAGGTACGCTTGCAGCTATTCCGGCACTGCATAGCTGGTTTTCAATCTGCCACCCTGGACGCTGTGAATGCCATAAGAATCAATTGGAGTCTGAAAGCAGCGAAAGCTTATGTTCGATGCTGCCAGATATCCCATTGATTTCTATGCTAGAATAAAAGTTACGTTTACACCTAACACCCTAGCATAAGCCCCGAGTCTAAACACGCCTAATCCGCCGCCCCTGACACCGCTGCAACTAAATAAATATATTAACCCCTATTCCTTCACTCCTGGACACCACCGCAACTAAATAAATATATTAACCCTTATACCGCCGCTCCCCAAGCCCACCGCAACTAAATAAAGTTATTAGCCCCTATACCCCGCCGCAACTAAATAAATGTATTAACCCTTAAACCCCTGGCCTCCCACATCAGTACCACTTACTAAACCTATTAACCCCTAAACCGCCAGCCCCCCACATCGCCATTACTCATCCCTATCTTATAATAAATTTAAACTTACCTTTCAAATTAAAATAAAATATTTTAAACTATTATTTAACCTACCCTAACTATTATACTAAAATTACATTAAACTATATTAGACTATTCATTAACCTACCCTATTATACTAAAATTACATTAAACTAACAATTACATTAACTATATTACATATTTAAACACCTAACCATACTCAAATGTTTTAAATCTACTATTAAAAATTACTAAGTTACAAAAAAATAACAGCTAAGTTAGACAAAATAAAAAACACTGTTACACAAAATAAAAAACACTAAGTTACACAAAATAAAAAAATATTTATCAAATATTTAAACTAATTACGCCTTATCTAATAGCCCTATGAAAATAAAAAAGCCCCCACAAAATAAAAAAAAAACCTAGCCTACATTAAACTACCAATGGCCCTTAAAAGGGCATTTTGCGGGGCATTGTCCCAAATAAATCAGCTCTTTTACCTGCAAAATAAATAGAAATACCCTGCAACAGTAAAACCCACCACCCACACAACCAACCCCCCAAATAAAACAAGAAGATACAGATGCGCCACATATCCCAATATTGTTTGA
This sequence comes from Bombina bombina, assembly GCF_027579735.1. Taxonomy (NCBI): domain Eukaryota; kingdom Metazoa; phylum Chordata; class Amphibia; order Anura; family Bombinatoridae; genus Bombina; species Bombina bombina. The sequence goes on from NC_069502.1 coordinate 215,351,756, forward strand.
TCTGAAGGTGTACAAATAGTGTGTATGATTACACTCACATATATGAAAGCACTCCAGATAGTGCAGTAGGAGCAGTCTGGGATCTATAACAGTCACCCAGAAGACCGACCTCTTGTGATAAATGTGTGATCTGTAATAGGAAAAGACACAAAGGTGTCTATATGGCCTAGTACAGTTTAGCCAGAATAAATGCAAACAGTAATTATTAGCTGCACTCACATTTGTTGAAGCATCCCCAATGATGCTAGTAGGGCAGGATGGGATCAATTCAGTCACCCACCAGACTTATCAGGCAATGCATGAAACTGCAGGAATCCAAATGTACCAGGAGGCTAAAAAATGGCCCAAAATGATGTAAAGATAAGCAGCAAGTGTTGGATATAGTAAACTTACTTTATTAAAAACAAAGTGAAAACAGGCAACGCGTTTCTCAGCCAATGGCTGTTTCATCAGGCTTAATAAAATGGTTTTAAAACACTTGCTATATATACCTAAAAAAACAATTAAAATAATTGACCACACTTGTGGTGGGAGTAGCCTCAGATGACTATAGGTTCAATATTAACCAATCAGACCAATCAGACACAATAGCCTATTGTGGCTATTAACCACTTACAGTTTTTGAAGACCGGACATCCATCCTCAACGAAGCGTCAGAAGTCCTCGGCGAAGCCGGCTGAAGTCTTCATCCAGACGGCATCTTCTATCTTCATCCATCCGGCGTGGAGCGGCTCCTTCTTCAAGACATCTAGTGCGGAGCATCCTCTTCTTACGACGTCTTCTGAAGAATGAATTTTCCCTTTAAATGACATCATCCAAGATGGCGTCCCTTACATTCCGATTGGCTGATAGAATTCTATCTACGAAAATGAAAAAGTCCCCCCAAAATAAAAACACCCCCTACTCTAAGAATAAACTGCCAGTAGCCCTTAGAAGGGCTTTTTGCAGGGCATTGTCTCAAGATAATCAGCTCTTTTACAAAAAAATATACAAAGCCCCACCTAACATTAAACCCCCCCACCCTCCAAAATAAAAGAACCTAACACTAAAAAACCTAAACCACCCATTGCCCTGAAAGGGCATTTGTTTAGGCATTTCCCTTAAAAGGGCATTTAGCTCTTTTACAGCCCATCCCTAATCTAAATAAAACACCCCCCCCCCAAAAAAAAAACAAAAAATCCTAAGTCTAACCCCCAGGTTGGTACTCACGGTCCCTGAAGTCCAGCAGAGAAGGTCCTGTTTCAGGCGGTGAAGTCTTCTTCCAAGCGCAACCTCTTCTTCCAGGAACATCCTGCTCGGAGCGGAACTGAAGACTGCGGAGCTGAAGACCGGCGACCCTGGAACTACAGACCGTCAACCACAGAGTCATGGAGCGTGGGGTATCCTCTTCGTATGATCTCTGCCGTACACTGAATAGTGAATTCAAGGTATGCGATTAAAGATGGCGTCAATTGAATTCCTATTGGCTGATTTGATTCTTCCAATTCAAATCAGCCAATAGGATGAAAGCTACTCAAATCCTATTGGCTGTTTAAATTAGCCAATAGGATGAGAGCAAGTGAAATTCTAGTGACTGATTTGAATAGCCAATGAAATTTCACTTGCTTTCATCCTATTGGCTGATTTAAACAGCCAATAGGATTTGAGTAGCTTTCATCATATTGGATGATTTGAATTAGAATAATTAAATCAGCCAATAGGAATTCAAGGGACGCCATCTTTAATTGCGTACCTTGAATTCACTATTCAGTGCATGGTGGAGATCGTACGAAGAGGATCCTCCACGCTCCATGGCTCCGCAGTCGCCGGTCTGCAGTTCCAGGGTCACCGGTCTTCAGCTCTGCGGTCTTCAGTCTTCAGCACCGCTCCGTGCCAGATGTTAATGGAAGAAGAGGAGGTTGCCCTTGGAAGAAGACTTCACTGCCTGGAACAGGACCTTCTCCGCCGGTCTTCAGGAACCGTGAGTACCAATCTGGGGGTTAGATTTAGGATTTTTTAAGTTTTTTTTGGGGAGGTTTGTTTTATTTAGATTAGGGATGGGCAGTAAAAGAGCTAAATGCCCTTTTAAGGGCTATGCCCAAACAAATGCCCTTTTCAGGGCAATTTCAGTGTCAATCAAACACTGCACGTTTGTGGAAAGCCACGCCTCTCGCGGCAAATCGCGTGTGTCGCTCTCGACTACGCCGGTTAGTTAATTTAAATAATATGTTAAAACAGTATTTGACGCAGTTAGAAAAAAGTAGTCTGTGAGGAGAGTTGTTGTAGAGAGAGATCAGTTAGATTAATATTGGAACATCATATTTAGTTTAATTCTTTATTATTATTAGCTATTCTATCCAAAAGCTTTTTTTAAAGCTAAAGATAAGCCTGTTTTTTTTATATTAAACAGCTTTAAGTTGTATAAAAAACCCCAGAGAAATTTGAAATATTTTACCTCATAAGCTTCATAGAAAGCTTAATAACAGAATAATAAATATAATTATAAAGCTTTTTTTTTAAAAGCTGAAGTATTTAAAAAAAAGTTGGTTGCTACATAAGTAGCTCAATAGTATACAATATTTTAGAACAAGTAGTTTAAAAAATAATTAGACTGCCCCGGTCCTTAAGGGGTTAATAAAGTGTTAAATTGTATATTTATTTTAAATATTGCACATTCCAATGTTCTGCACATAGCAGAATATCATCTAGTAAACATTCAATACCTATGTATCATCTGTGGACTTCCTCCACAGTGTCAATATACATTTATAAAGCTGTCTAGTTAAAAAGACAAAACTTTTAGTATGTTTTACATCAAAATGTCATGTCAAATACTATATTTGCATGCATTTTTGCTTATGAAAATATAGAAATGCCTATGAAAAATTGAACAAACAAAATGTCATCCCTATGTTTGAGACTCATGCAAACAGTAAAAATAAATCAGATCATAATAGTACTTTTGATATATTTATATAAGTTGTTTGTTCTCACACATTTTAATGTGAACTTTCTTAAAAAACAAATGTGAGTGATATTGTTACCAGAAAGGGGCATAAATAATTAGCATTAAAATGCTAGATAAAGTTAATTCTTCTTTGATCTTAACAAAAACTTTCATAATTTTTTTTTCTTCAAAGGGACACTGCCCCTCCTAAAACATATTTTAGGCCAGATTACAAGTGGCGCGCCAACAGTTATGTGCAAGCGAAAAGTGGTTTATCACTTCTGTTGGCACGCTTCAGATGTATCGCTCGTTTTGTACGTTGAAAGTAAATGTGATCACTTGAGCACAATTAAAGTCAGAAGAGAGAGAAAAGCACTCCTTAGATAGAACAAAAGCTAGAATAACTTCCATACCTGTTCATTTTCATTGCAACTCAGGGTGCACGCTCTTTTAGCACACTATCGGCTAGATTACGAGTCTTGCGTTAGCCTTAAAAAGCAGCGTTGAGGGGTCCCAATGCTGCTTTTTAATGCCTGCTGGTATTACAAGTCTGGCAGGAGAGGGTCTACCGCTCACTTTTTTCCGTGATTTTAGCTTACCGCAAATCCCCTTACGTCAATTGTGTATCCTATCTTTTTAATGGGATTTGCCTAACGCGGTATTATGATCACCTGAAAAAGTGAGCGGTAGACCCTCTCCTGGCAAGACTCCTACCGCATATAAAAGTCAGTAGTTAAGAGTTTTATGGGCTAACCACGTAACATAAAACTCTTAAATAAAGTGCTAAAAAGTACACTAACACCCATAAACTACCTATTAACCCCTAAACCGAGCTCCCCCACATCGGAAACACTTAACTAAAATGTTTAACCCCTAATCTGCCGACCGGACATCTCCGTCGCTGCCACTTTAATAAATGTGTTAACCCCTAAACTGCCGCACTCCCACCTCACAAACACTAGTTACATTTTATTAACCCCTAATCTCCCATCCCTAACATCGCCAACACCTACCTACATTTATTAACCCCTAATCTGCCAACCCCAATGTAGCCGCTAGTATATTAAATTTATTAACCCCTAAATCTAAATCTAACCCTAACCCCCCTAACTTAAATATAATTGAAATAAAACAAAATTATATTACTACAATTAAATAAATTAATCCTATTTAAAACTAAATACTTACCTATAAAATAAACCCTAAGCTAGCTACAATGTAACTAATAGTTACATTGTAGCTAGCTTAGGATTTATATTTATTTTACAGGCAACTTTGTATTTATTTTAACTAGGAAGAATAGTTATTAAATAGTTATTAACTATTTAATAACTACCTAGCTAAAATAAGTACAAAAGTACCTGTAAAATAATCCCCCCTTAATCATACCCAACCCTACTCTAAAACCCACCCAATCCCCCCTTAAAAAACCTAACACTACCCCCTTAAAGATCACCCTACATTGAGACGTCTTCACCCAGCCGGGTACAAGTGGTCCTCCAGAGGGTCCGAAGTCTTCATCCTATCCGGCCAGAAGAGGACCTCCAGACCGGCCGAAGTCTTCATCCAGGCGGCATCTTCTTTCTATCATCCTCCCTCCTGGAGTTGGTCCATCTTCAAGACATCCGACACGGAGCATCCTCTTCATCCGACGGCCAATGACTGAATGACTGGTCCTTTAAGTGAAGTCATCCAAGATGGCGTCCCTTCAATTCCGATTGGCTGATAGAATCCTATTAAAATTAAGGTAGGAAAAATCCTATTGGCTGATGCAATTAGCCAATAGGATCCAATCAGCCAATAGGATTGAGCTTGCATTCTATTGGATCTTCCATTCAGCCAATAGAATGTGAGGTCAATCCTATTGGCTGATTGCATCAACCAATATGATTTTTCCTACCTTAATTCCGATTGGCTGATAGGATTCTATCAGCCAATCGGAATTGAAGGGACGCCAAACCTGGATGACGTCACTTAAAGGACCAGTCATTCAGTTGTCAGATGAAGAGGATGCTCCGCATCGGATGTCTTGAAGATGGACCTGCTCCGCTCCAGAAGGATGAAGATAGAAGATGCCGTCTGGATGAAGACTTCAGCCGGTCTGGAGGTCCTCTTCTGGCCGGATAGGATGAAGACTTCGGACCCTCTGGAACACCACTTGTGCCCGGCTGGGTGAAGCCGTCTCAAGATAGGGTGATCTTCAATGGGGTAGTGTTAGGTTTTTTTAAGGGGGGATTGGGTGGGTTTTAGAGTAGGGTTGGGTGTGAGGGTGGTAGGTTTTAATGTTGGGGGGTATTGTATTTTTTTTTACAGGTGAAAGAGCTGATTACTTTGGGGCAATGCCCAGCAAAAGGCCCTTTTAAGGGCTATTTGTAATTTAGTATAGGGTAGGGAATGTTATTATTTTGGGGTCTTTTTTATTTTATTAGGGGGATTAGATTAGGTGTAATTCATTTAAAATTCTTGTAATTCTTTTTTTATTTTCTGTAATTTAGTGTTTTTTTTCGTAATTTAGTTTATTTAATTTAATTGCAATTAATTGTAGGTAGTTTAGGTAATTAGTTTAATTATAGTGTAGTGTTAGTTGTAATTGTAACTTAGGTTAGGGTTTATTTTACAGGTAGTTATTAAATAGTTAATAACTATTTAATAACTATTCTACCTAGTGAAAATAAATACAAACTTGCCTGTAAAATAAATATAAATCCTAAGATAGCTACAATGTAACTATTAGTTATATTGTAGCTATCTTAGGGTTTATTTTATAGGTAAGTATTTAGTTTTAAATAGGAATAATGTATTTAATTGTAGTAAATGTATTTAGATTATTTTAAATTATATATAAATTAGGGGGTCTTAGGGTTAGAGTTAGACTTAGGTTTAGGGGTTAATACATTTATTATAGTGGCGGCGACGTTGGCTGCAGCAGATTAGGGGTTAATAAATTTAATATAGTTGCAGCGACTTTGGGGGGCAGATTAGGGGTTAATAACTATAATGTAGGTGTCGGCGATGTTGGGGGCAGTAGATTAGGGGTTCATAAGTATAATGTAGGTTGCGGTGGTGTCCGGAGCGGCAGATTAGGGGTTAATAATAGAATGTAGGTGTCAGTGATAGCTGGGGAGGCAGATTAGGGGTTAATAAGTGTAATATTAGGGGTGTTTAGACTCAGGTTCATGTTAGGGTGTTAGGTGCAGACATAAAATTAATTTCCCCATAGGAAACAATGGGGCTGCGTTAGGAGCTGAACGCTGCTTTTTTGCAGGTGTTAGGTTTTTTTTCAGCCGACTCAGCCCCATTGTTTCCTATGATGAAATTGTGCATGATCACGTTTTGCCAGCTTACCGCTACCGTAAGCATTGCTGGTATTACAGTGAGATGTGGAGCTAAATTTTGCTCAACGCTCACTTTTCTGAGGCTGACGCCGGCTTGAAGAGAATTTGTAATACCAGCGTTGGCTTAAGTGAGCGGTAAGAAAAAAAGGCTTGTTAGCCCCGCACAGCCTTACCGACAAAAACTCGTAATCTAGGCGTATGCCTTTTCACAGAGAAAAAATATCCTGTAGCATATCAGTCTGACCCTGCCCAATGACAGTCCAGCACCGAAATATCAGGCAATTCTTCTCTGAACAAGAGAAACAACAACCCAAAAAAATCATTTTGGCCTTCTGTGGGCCTCGTCTGTGAGGTACAGTTGTATCTCTCTAAAGGCATGTGGTTTCCCTCATTACTCTTAGGGAGACCCAAGAGTAATTTGCATAAATATCAGGAGAGCAGAACGCAAACCCTGAGTTGTAATAAAAATGAACAGGCATGGAAGTTATTCTATCTTTTGTTCTATCTCAGGAGTGCTGTTCTCTCTCTTCTGATATATATATGCTTATATGTGTGTACATACTGTATGTATTTATATGTGCATATATGTATTTACAGACATATACACATATACACATATAAACATATATACACATATAAATATATATATATATATATATATATATATATATATATATATATATATATATATTAGTGCTTTGGAGCCCTTTGCAGTCAAGTAGAGAAAAACATGAAAAAGCATATTAATGCAATATTCATATTTAACCCTTTAATGACCAGCATTGTACCCTGTACGACGCTGGTCGTTATGCCCAATTTTTTTTATTTTGCTATTCAGATAGATCATGCAATTTTACGTCACTTCTAATTTACTCCTATTTTCAAATTTTCTTCATTCTCTTGGTATCTTTATTTGAAAATCAAGAATGTAATTTTAGATGCTGGCCCATTTTTTGGTGAACAACCAGGGTTGTTCTTGTTGATTGGTAGATACATTCACCCACCAATAAACAAATGCTGTCCAGGGATCTGAACCAAACATTGTCTGGCTCCTTAGCTTAGATGCCTTCTTTTTCAAATAAAGATAGCAAGAGAATGAAGAAAAATTGATGATAGGAGTAATTAGAAAGTTGCTTAAAATTGCATGCTCTATCTGAATCACAAAAGAAAAAAATTGGGTTCAGTGTCCCTTTAACCCCTTCACGACCAAGGACGTGCCAAGAACGTCCTACAAAAAAATAATCTTAACGACCAAGGACGTTCCTGGCACGCCCTCTGGGGTTTCAAGTGGTGGAAGAGATATTGCAGTGATTCCTCGATATTATTGCATCACTACAATACCTTTTTTACCCACCGATGCCATTGCTGCTGAAGAGTGGTTAATGTCTCATCTCTAGAGGCCAGATATCCCACCTTTCACAGTAAATCCTGGCATCAATGTGGATGTGGCAGGATTTAGTCCCCAGCAGTTTATGGTGGTGTTTCTGGGCGATGATGTATTGGGGAACATTGTCATCCAAACTAATTTATATGCCCATCAGTTCCGTGCTGTAAAGCCTGAAACTTTTTTGGTAAAGCAGCAATGGGCCCCCATCGATGCGCCAGAATTTTTAAAATTCTGGGCATTGACTATGCTGATGGGAATCATAAAGAAACCATCCATGTGCTCCTACTGTAGCAGTAGCTCCATTTGCTCTACTCCCATTTTCTCCCAGAGTATGTCGAGGAAGACGTATGAAATTATTCTACATTTCATGCACTTTTGTGACAACAGCCTGTGCCCCCCTAGGGAGCATCCCCAGTTTGACAGGCGGTATAAAATCCACCCACTGATTACCCACTTTGCTGCCAGGTTTGCAGAGGCTTATACACATGGAAGGAATATATGTGTGGATGAATCCCTGATGAAGTATAAGGGAAGGCTGAGATTCAAGCAGTATATTCCTTCCAAGTGCTCCAGATACGGAGCAAAGGTGTATAATCTCTGTGAGAGCAAGACAGGGTATATTCGGAACTTCCAGAGGTATGAGGGAAAGGTTAGCCACCTTCACCCTCTAGGTTGCCCAGAACATATGAGAACCACTGGCAAGATTGTCTGGGACCTGATATTACCCCTAATGAACAAAGGGTACTACTTGTATTTAGTTCATTTTTTATACAAGTGTCCTTTTGTTCAAGCTACTTAATTGCTTTGATACAGTAGCTTGCGGTACAATTAAAAAGAACCACGTAGGTTTCCCAGGACAACTTGCACACACCTGGCTACAAAGGGGGAGACCTCAGCTCTGCGCCAAGAGGAGCTTTTGACAGTTAAGTACAGAGACAAGAAGGATGTGTACCTTATTACCACCATCCACAATGAGAGGGCTGTGGAGGTCTCTGTGCGTGGCAGAGCTGAGAGCATAAGAAAGCCAGTGTGCATCAAGGCTTATAACCTGCATATGGGTGGGGCCTGGTACAAAAAGGTTGCAATTTACTTAATACAGATTGCAACCCACAACACTTTTTTGTTGTTCAAAAAAGCAAACCCCGGAATGAAACTGACTTTTTTACACTTTCAGCTCTAGATCATTTTGGGTATTTTGTACCAAGATGCACCTGCTCCAAAGGTGGTGATGGGAGAGAGCAGAGTTGGGGCTACTCATTTTATTTTTAAAATCCCCCCTACTGCCACAAAGCATAAACCTAAAAAAAAATGTAGAGTCTGTACCAAGAGGGGGCAGAGAAGGGACACCACCTTTTACTGTCCTGATTGCCCTGGACAGCCTGGACTCTGCATTGGGGACTGTTTCAAGTGGTATCACACACTGGTACATTTTTTTTTTTTTTACATTTGCCGTTGTGTTTTATTTTTTTTTGGGTTGGAGGTTTGGTTATGTTTACTGTTACTGAGTTTGTTTGTTTTTGTTTTTTACTTTTACTGTGCCAGAGTTTTACATTTCACTGTTCTATTTTTTATAAGTTAAAAAATTGGTGCTGTGTTTTACCAAAACCCCTGTCAAACCTATGCATGGGGGGCATGGGTGTACTCAGGGGGTCTTGCAGAAAACAAACTGGGGAGTTTTCTTGCAATAACTTACAACAAACTCTCCTAAACTCTCCTAAATCATAGTCAAAAAGCAATGTGTGTGTACAAATGAAAATTGATAAATTACCACCATGCACTTTCTCCAATTTCTTTGGCTAAAATGGTTGCATCAAAGGCATCAAAGCACTCCATATACAATACCTTGGGGTGTCAACGTTTCAAATATATACACTTTCATGGCAATAAATAAAACTGGGTATGAAATAGTTTGACAAAGACTGGTGGTTGAATTAGTGTATGGAAAGTGCTAATTAATAGATAGTTTATGGGTGTTAATGTACTTTTTTAGCACTTTAGTTATGAGTTTTATGCTACAGGGTTGTAGTGTAAAACTCATAACTACTGACTTTAGAATGCTTTACAAATCTTGACGGGATAGGCTGTACCGTTCACTTTTTGGCCTCCCAGGACAAGCTTGTAATACCAGCGCTATGGAAGTCCCATTGAAAATAGATTATACACAAATTGCGTATGTTGATTTGCGGTAAGGCAAAAAATGTGTACGGTGCCCCTAAATCTGCAAGACTCATAATACCAGCGGTAGTAAAAAAAAGCGTTATGAGCCTTAACGCTGCTTTTTTACTCATAACGCAAGACTCGTAATCTAGCCGTATGTGTGTGAAAAATAACACAAAAAAATGACTACCCAAAAGTTTGACAAAGACTGGTGGTTGAATTAGTGCATGGAAAGTGTTAAAATACCAGCATTTCATATACCATAGGGTGTCTACTTTTCAAAAATATATGGTTTGATGGAGGTAAATTATATTGGCCAGCTTCAGAAATGTCCCAAATAGGACATGGGTGCATAATGACAGATGTGAAAATTACAAGTTGGAAAACTGGAATGCGCCCCCTAAAAATAAGGCCTTTTAGCCTACTGAGAACCCGACAAACCTATTCATGGATGGTATCACTGTACTCAGGAGATGTTGTTGAACACGTATTGAAGTGTTTTTTTGTAGGTAACACATAACAGGAACTGTGAATCCACGCCTAAAGTACAATGTGTGTGCAAAATAACAAACAAAAAATGACTACCCAAAAGTTTGACAAAGACTGGTGGTTGAATTAGTGCATGGAAAGTGTTAAAATACCAGCATTTCAAATACCTTATAGCAGGGTTCTTCAAACTTTTTAGCCCAAGACACAGTGCCATGATATCATTTAACTTTAGGACCCTATTTTTATGCTTGATCTGAAAATTTCTGAAGTAATATATAAAGATAGCTGTAATTTTTTTTTTTTTAATAGTGACTAAAATGTGTGCATACTTTTATTCCTGATTGTAGTCAAACTTGTAAAAGGTAATAACACACACAGACCACACACACTCTTATACAACACACACACAACACACTCTCATACAACACATACCACACATACTCTCATACAACACAAACAGACCACATATTCTTTCATACAACACACAGACCACACTCTCATACAACACACACAGACCACACACACTCTCATACAGCACACACAGACCATACATTATTTCATACAACACACAGACCACACTCTCATACAACACACACAGACCACACTCTCATAAAACACACAGAGATCACATTTTCTCTTACAACACAGACAGACAACACACTCTCATACAACACGCATAGACCACACACACTTTTATACAACACACAAACCACACACTCTCATACTACACACACAGATCACACTCTCTCAAACAACACACACAGACCACATACACCACACACACTCATACAACATACACACACACTCTCCTACAACATACACACTCTCATATAACTCACACAACAAACTTTCCCCCAACACACACAAATCAAGACCCAGTAAACAGGATGTTGAGACCCAGTAATGGGTCCCGACAAGTGGTTTGAAGAACCCTGCCCTAGTGTGCCTACTTCTCAAAAATATATGGTTTGAAGGGAAAATTACATTGGCCGGATTCAGAAATGTACCAAATAGGACATGGGTGCATGATCACAGATGTGAAAATTCCAAGTTGGAAAACTCGCAGGGACGTGCAGTAATAGGAGGCAGGGGCGGCAGTGCCTCCCCTGTCCAATCAGGGAATTTTTTTTTTTAAATAATATTTATTAAAAATAAAAAAAGTATTTTTTTTTTTATTTTTTTTTTTGGCCACACCCAACCCCGCACTAAGGGTACACCCCCCACCCCCAGATGGAGATTTTACCCACACATCAATATTATTTTATTTTACTGCACTTGCGCAGCAGTCAAATTCAGTTAGCATCCATTGTTGCGCAATTAGGAGGCAGTGAGCCAGTCTGCTGCCCTCCAATAATTGCGCAACATGGACCTAAATTACAATCCTCCTCTTACTTAGAGCTGCGCCACCCACTAGTGACTCACCAGGCCCTCATAGTAGCTCCAATGGAGGCGGTTCTCAAAACCGCCTCCATGATGAGCTACGTCACTCAGCCAATCATCATTCAGCACTGCGGGGAGGCGTTCCTGCTGATTGACAGAGTGAGTGACATGTTGGTCACGTGACGTCGAGCCTGGCTTGTCTTACAGTGTTGTCCAGGTGGGAAGAAGAAGAAGAGAGGGAGGTGATCTTCTGCTGCAACTGCGTGCCCAAATTCAAAAGTGCTCAGTGAGTCAGTGTCAGACAGCAGCTGCAGTTGTTGTGGCTGAAGGAAAGAGGAGTTCCTGGAGGAGCCTGGAGTACTGTATGCCAGCACTGCCAGGCGGCGTGGAGAAGAGTGACCCAGGGGCCAGGCCAGGAGGAGCCGAGGAGTGGAGGACAGGAGCGGACATGGAGCTCAGCCACGTGGGTGGAGTGAAGTGGAGTCAGTTGACCCGGGCACGGTGGAGTGTGAAAGAGTCTCTTAGTCAGTCTAAGTTCGTGACGACCGGCTGTCATTAGCTCAGGTAAGCCTAGCTTCGTTTATTTGACTTTCCTATCCTAGGCTGTCAAACTTCATAAAGAAAAATAGAAAGAGACATATCAGAAGGAAAAGCTGTTAAATTTGATTGAATAAACAGTAGACAAACAAAATTTTAATAACTTAAACAAAATATTACAAATCTTTGAAGAAAAATGGGGCTTCATACTGAATGTGTGATGTCTGTAGGTTATGAGAAGCTCCAAAGAGACATAAGGACCAGGTTAGAACCTAGTAGCTAGGCCTCAGTGTGCTCTGCTAGTATATTTTCCTGTCTTAGGATTGAGTTGTGGTTTCTTGCTGGGTCAGCCCTTCCTCCTCTATGCAGGGGATTTAATGCACAAGAGAGGCACAGATTCATTCATTTGGGGGTCCCCAACCCCTTAATCAGGTTTTGATTCCCGCATTGGTTCCTTGGATTTCACCCTATTCAAGCATTGAACATGATTGTGTAGCTGTGGGTAATCATCTGGTAGTCATCATGACAATAGCTGAATATTACCCATTGCTTCCCGGAGAGTAACAGAAACCAGTATCCACTTACCTCCTCTACCGTGAGTGGCATACAGTTCCGGTACTCCTTCAGCAGCAAACATGCACACATTTTAGTCACTATTAAGTGGGAGGCTGATCTCTACACTAAAGCTAAAATTTACCCTACAAGCTACCTAATTAACCCCTTCACTTCTGGGCAGAATACAAGTGTGGTGCGCACCGGCATTTAGTGGTCTTCTAATTACAAAAAAGCAATGCAAAGCCATATATGTCTGCTATTTCCGAACAAAGGGGATCCCAGAGAAAAATTTGCAACTTTGTGTGCCATGATAGCACAAGCTGTTTGTAAATAATTTCAGTGAGGAACATAAAATTGTTAAAAAGTTAACTTTTTTTTATTATTTGATATATAGAAATCCCTATATATATATATATATATATATATATATATATATATATATATATATATATTACATGTATCTATACCTATAAATAATCATCTATATACTCTATATAGGATAAATATATATTTGTGCAAAAACATTATATATATATATATATATATATATATATATATATATATATGTGCATTAATGAATAAATAGAGTATTTTCTGATATGTGAAGAACATTGGAATGTGAAATATGAATATTTTCATTTTGGGTTAGGGCAATCAGTTTTGCATTAGATTAGGGTGTGTGGTTTTTTTTGCTCCATTGACTTAGGGGAAATATTTTAATGCTTTTGTGGTATTCTAACTTTGGTATTTTGTGCTCATCGGTTAGCATACTTTCAAAAGCTTACTTCTTGCAGAGTTAGTGCACAAATGGGAGGGTTAAATACTGCTCCACTTGTAATCTGGTCCTGTTTGTAAAGGTTATTAAAAATCCTTATATTGTTCTAGACCTTAAATGATATTGTATAATTAATGTCTTTTCTAATTTACTGTGTCATTTTTCCCCATTGCAGCCGAAGCTTTGTCTTATACCTTGATGGAATTTCTGATTTTATATTATTAATAGTTATCATTATCTTATTGTTAATGTTCATGATGGTTATTTTGTTTCTAGTTTTGTTTTTTTATTTTTATTTTTTAAGCGGTTTTCTACTCTGTTTATCCAAACTTATTTATTGTTATCACATAATCATATGAATTTTGTGTTGCATCAACATTTGCATTTACCTAAATATATAGGTAGATTTTATAGGTAGATTTTTGTCTGATTAAGTGACACAATTTTAATCCTCTCCTATTAATGCTGTGATTCTGTTTGTATAGATATTGATACAAATGTTGCCGTCTTGTGTTTTTCTCATTTATTTGTATTGTTAGCAAAGTTTGCATTAAATATATATTTAAACAAAATCATTATAATACTTAAAACAAGATTTAAATAGAGCCACTGCTGAAGTTCAAGAATATTGTTCAATAACGCACATTTTGCTAGGTATTTAAAAAGTGATTCAACCAAGATTTGTAACCCACATGGACAGTACAAGTGCATTGAATATGATTAGATTACATTAGATTGCAACCCCCTAGAGTGTTTTCAAAAGCCAGTTAACCACTCAGATGTTAAAAAAAACACTCCCCAAAGTAGTACACACCCTTCCCCAATCTGACCTCATATATAGAATGGAGATTGAGCAAGGGCAAGGAGAGGATTTCACACAGGGTTTTTCCATGACTTAAATTGGTTTAGTATGTACTCTATTAATCTGCAGTGTATTGCTTTGCAGGGTTTAATACAATAGTAAAATATTTCCTTATTTGTGAAAATAAAGAGTTTTGAATATCCATCTAACTATAGCTATCTATTTATCTATCTATCTATATACCATCTATCTATCTATCTATCTATCTATCTATCTATCTATCTATCTATATATATATATATATATATATATATATCTACAGTATCTATATGACACCTTTATTACTAGGTTTAAAGTGCATTGTGGTTATAGGGTTAAACTCTGGTAAGGACCTACTTGTAATCTGTATTTATCCTTGTTTGCCATTTAACAACTCAAGAGGGAGTCAGCTTTAAAAATATCAATACTTCTAATTCTACATCATATCCTGTTCCCATTTCCTGTTATAGTGTTCACCAGCAACCAATTGGAGAATGTTTGTCTTTTGTTTTGGCATGGATTTCCATAGCTGTCCCAATAATTAAAGATGCAAAAATAGCAAATCTGTACCTACAGCAAGACATAAACCTGGGAATCATTGATGTGTGGCAGCAGGTATACATGCTTCCTAACATACACAGTAACATAGTAGATGTGGCTGAAAGAATACAAAATTCCATTGAGTTAAACCAATTCAGATCCTGATTTAAACGTAAAGAAGCTGCCAATTAAACTTACATTAGTACAATTAAAAGCTGACCCATTTAACTCAAAATAAATTTATCTAAGGTATTGGCATTCACTACCACATTAGGAAAGGATGATTGTGAAAAAAACGTTTATGTTACTGAATTTTAAATCTCCTTTCCTCTAGCCTTAAAAAGTGACCTCTTTTCACAAACAATTGCCTTCCAAATAACAGACGGCTAGATTACGAGTCTTGCGTTAGCCTTAAAAAGCAGCAGTGAGCGGTCCCAACTCTGCTTTTTAATACCCGCTGGTATTACGAGTCTGGCAGGTACAGGTGTACCGCTCACTTTTCTTCAGTGACTCGAGCCTACCGCAAATCCCCTTACGTAAATTGCATATCCTATCTTTTTAATGGGATTTGCCTAACGACGGTATTACGAGTCTTGGAAGAAGTGACCGGTAGACCCTCTCCTGTCAAGACTCCTACCGCATTTAAAAGTCAGTAGTTAAGAGTTTTATGGGCTAATGCCGTAACATAAAACTCTTAACTAAAGTGATAAAAAGTACACTAACACCCATAAACTACCTATTACCCCTAAACCGAGCCCGCCCCCCACATCGCAAACAGTTAACTAAAGTGTTTAACCCCTAATCTGCCGAGCAGACATCGCCGCCACTTTAATAAATATAATAACCCCTAAACCGCCGCACTCCAACCTCGCAAACACTAGTTAAAATTTATTAACCCCTAATCTGCCGTGCCTAATATCGCCAACACCTACCTATATTTATTAACCCCTAATCTGCCGCAAACAACGTCAACGCTACTATATTAAATTTATTATCCCCTAAACCTAAGTCTTAACCTAAGTCTAACCCCCCTAACTTGAATATAATTTAAATAAAATGAAATAAAATTACTACAATTAAATAAATTATTCCTATTTAAAACTAAATACTTACCTATAAAATAAACCCTAAACTAGTTACAATATAACTAATAGTTACATTTGTATCTATCTTAGGGTTTATATTTATTTTACAGGCAACTTTGTATTTATTTTAACTAGGTAGAAAAGTTATTACATAGTTATCAACTATTTAATAACTTCCTAGTTAAAATAAAGACAAATTTACCTGTAAAATAAATCCTAACCTAAGTTACAATTACACCTAACATTACACTATCATTAAATTAATTACCTAAACTAACTACAATTAAATGAAATAAACTAAAGTACGGAAAAAACCCCCACTAAATTACAGAAAATAAAAAATAATTACAAGAATTTTAAACTAATTACACCTAATCTAATCCCCCTAATAAAATAAAAAAGCCCCCCAAAATAATAAAATTCCCTACCCTATACTAAATTGCAAATAGCCCTTAAAAAGGCATTTTGCAGGGCATTGTCCCAAAGTAATCAGCTCTTTTACCTGTAAAAATAAAATACAATACCCACCCAACATTAAAACCCACCACCCACACACCCAACCCTACTCTAAAACTCACCCAATCCCCCCTTAATAAAACCTAACACTACCCCCTTGAAGATCATCAGCTCAAATTAGGGTGATCTTCAAGGGGGTAGTGTTAGGTTTTATTAAGGGGGGATTGGGTGGGTTTTAGAGTAGGGTTAGGTGTGTGGGTGGTGGGTTTTAATGTTGGGGGAAAATCTAAAAGTGCAAACAATAGATAGAGGCGCCAATGGTGCAGATCAATGATGATTCAGTAACACTAGTAACCAATGATATACAGGATACTCACTTGTGTTGAAGGCAATCACTTATGCCTGTAGAGACGGGCTGGATTTTAACAGCAATCCAGCTGGCTGATCCAAGGTGTAGTGGAAGTACAGTGGGTGTTAGAACAGTAGCATAGCAAAGAGGATACCATACATAACACTGAGAGTGGATATGTATAAAAACAGGTTTATTAAAACATATAAAAAAGGTTACCACTCATCTTAGTGTTAAATTGTATGTGGTATATAAGGAAAACTATGCAACGCGTTTCTCAGGTATACTGTTTCCTCAGGCATGTTTTCTAAGCAAATCTTTGCCTCCTTATATAGGGCTATGCTACTAGAGAGACACCCATATCCCACCCCTAACAATTTTATATATATTAGACAATCCCTTACATTGCAGTATGATTGACAGTGTATGCACCCATTACTAGTAAGTTTATTTGTCACCTATATCACTGCATATACACATTGGCCATTCATAGGCCTAGATTTGGAGTTCGGCGGTAGCCGTCAAAACCAGCGTTAGAGGCTCCTAACGCTGGTTTTGGCCGCCCGCTGGTATTTGGAGTCAGTGATTAAAGGGTCTAACGCTCACTTTTCAGCCGCGACTTTTCCATACCGCAGATCCCCCTACGCCATTTGCGTAGCCTATCTTTTCAATGGGATCTTTCTAACGCTGGTATTTAGAGTCGTTTCTGAAGTGAGCGTTAGAGCTCTAACGACAAGATTCCAGCCACCTGAAAATAGCAGGAGTTAAGAGCTTTCTGGCTAACGCCGGTTTATAAAGCTCTTAACTACTGTACCCTAAAGTACACTAACACCCATAAACTACCTATGTACCCCTAAACCGAGGTCCCCCCACATCGCCGCCACTCGATTTAAATTTTTAACCCCTAATCTGCCGACCGCCACCTACGTTATACTTATGTACCCCTAATCTGCTGCCCCTAACCCCGCCGACCCCTATATTATATTTCTTAACCCCTAACTTGCCCCCCACAACGTCGCCGCAAGCTACTTAAAATAATTAACCCCTAATCTTCCGACCGCAAATCGCCGCCACCTACGTTATCCCTATGTACCCCTAATCTGCTACCCCTAACATCGCCGACCCCTATATTATATTTATTAACCCCTAATCTGCCCCCCTCAACGTCGCCGACACCTGCCTACACTTATTAACCCCTAATCTGCCGAGCGGACCTGAGCGCTACTATAATAAAGTTATGAACCCCTAACCCGCCTCACTAACCCTATCATAAATAGTATTAACCCCTAATCTGCCCTCCCTAACATCGCCGACACCTAACTTCAATTATTAACCCCTAATCTGCCGACCGGAGCTCACCGCTATTCTAATAAATGTATTAACCGCTAAAGCTAAGTCTAACCCTAACACTAACACCCCCCTAAGTTAAATATAATTTTTATCTAACGAAATAAATTAACTCTTATTAAATAAATGATTCCTATTTAAAGCTAAATACTTACCTGTAAAATAAATCCTAATATAGCTACAATATAAATTATAATTATATTATAGCTATTTTAGGATTAATATTTATTTTACAGGTAACTTTGTAATTATTTTAACCAGGTACAATAGCTATTAAATAGTTAAGAACTATTTAATAGTTACCTAGTTAAAATAATAACAAAATTACCTGTAAAATAAGTCCTAACCTAAGATATAATTAAACCTAACACTACCCTATCAATAAAATAATTAAATAAACTACCTACAATTACCTACAATTAACCTAACACTACACTATCAATAAATTAATTAAATACAATTCCTACAAATAAATACAATTAAATAAACTAGCTAAAGTACAAAAAATAAAAAAGATCTAAGTTACAGAAAATAAAAAAATATTTACAAACATAATAAAAATATTACAACAATTTTAAACTAATTACACCTACTCTAAGCCCCCTAATAAAATAACAAAGCCCCCCAAAATAAAAAATTCCCTACCCTATTCTAAATTAAAAAAGTTACAAGCTCTTTTACCTTACCAGCCCTGAACAGGGCCCTTTGCGGGGCATGCCCCAAGAATTTCAGCTCTTTTGCCTGTAAAAGAATAAATACAATACCCCCGCCCCCCAACATTACAACCCACCACCCACATACCCCTAATCTAACCCAAACCCCCCTTAAATAAACCTAACACTAAGCCCCTGAAGATCTTCCTACCTTGTCTTCACCATACCAGGTTCACCGATCCGTCCTGAAGAGCTCCTCCGATGTCCTGATCCAAGCCCAAGCGGGGGCTGAAGAGGTCCATGATCCGGTCAAAGTCTTCATCCAAGCGGGGCAGAAGAGGATCTTCCATCCGATTGAAGTCATCATCCAAGCGGCATCTTCGATCTTCTTCCATCCGGAGCGAAGCGGCAGGATCCTGAAGACATCCAGCGCGGAACATCCATCCGGACCGACGACTGAACGACGAATGACTGTTCCTTTAAGGGACGTCATCCAAGATGGCGTCCCTCGAATTCCGATTGGCTGATAGGATTCTATCAGCCAATCGGAATTAAGGTAGGAATTTTCTGATTGGCTGATGGAATTAGCCAATCAGAATCAAGTTCAATCCGATTGGCTGATCCAATCAGCCAATCAGATTGAGCTCGCATTCTATTGGCTGTTCCGATCAGCCAATAGAATGCGAGCTCAATCTGATTGGCTGATTGGATCGGCCAATCGGATTGAACTAGATTCTGATTGGCTGATTCCATCAGCCAATCAGAAAATTCCTACCTTAATTCCGATTGGCTGATAGAATCCTATCAGCCAATCGGAATTCGAGGGACGCCATCTTGGATGACGTCCCTTAAAAGAACAGTCATTCGTCGTTCAGTCGTCGGTCCGGATGGATGTTCCGCGCTGGATGTCTTCAGGATCCTGCCGCTTCGCTCCGGATGGAAGAAGATCGAAGATGCCGCTTGGATGATGACTTCAATCGGATGGAAGATCCTCTTCTGCCCCGCTTGGATGAAGACTTTGACCGGATCATGGACCTCTTCAGCCCCCGCTTGGGCTTGGATCAGGACATCGGAGGAGCTCTTCAGGACGGATCGGTGAACCTGGTATGGTGAAGACAAGGTAGGAAGATCTTCAGGGGCTTTGTGTTAGGTTTATTTAAGGGGGGTTTGGGTTAGATTTGGGGTATGTGGGTGGTGGGTTGTAATGTTGGGGGGGGGTATTGTATTTATTCTTTTACAGGCAAAAGAGCTGAAATTCTTGGGGCATGCCCCGCAAAGGGCCCTGTTCAGGGCTGGTAAGGTAAAAGAGCTTGTAACTTTTTAAATTTAGAATAGGGTAGGGAATTTTTTATTTTGGGGGGCTTTGTTATTTTATTAGGGGGCTTAGAGTAGGTGTAATTAGTTTAAAATTGTTGTAATATTTTTATTATGTTTGTAAATATTTTTTTATTTTCTGTAACTTAGATCTTTTTTATTTTTTGTACTTTAGCTAGTTTATTTAATTGTATTTATTTGTAGGAATTGTATTTAATTAATTTATTGATAGTGTAGTGTTAGGTTAATTGTAGGTAATTGTAGGTAGTTTATTTAATTATTTTATTGATAGGGTAGTGTTAGGTTTAATTATATCTTAGGTTAGGACTTATTTTACAGGTAATTTTGTTATTATTTTAACTAGGTAACTATTAAATAGTTCTTAACTATTTAATAGCTATTGTACCTGGTTAAAATAATTACAAAGTTACCTGTAAAATAAATATTAATCCTAAAATAGCTATAATATAATTATAATTTATATTGTAGCTATATTAGGATGTATTTTACAGGTAAGTATTTAGCTTTAAATAGGAATCATTTATTTAATAAGAGTTAATTTATTTCGTTAGATAAAAATTATATTTAACTTAGGGGGGTGTTAGTGTTAGGGTTAGACTTAGCTTTAGGGGTTAATACATTTATTAGAATAGCGGTGAGCTCCGGTCGGCAGATTAGGGGTTAATAATTGAAGTTAGGTGTCGGCGATGTTAGGGAGGGCAGATTAGGGGTTAATACTATTTATGATAGGGTTAGTGAGGCGGATTAGGGGTTAATAACTTTATTATAGTAGCGCTCAGGTCCGCTCGGCAGATTAGGGGTTAATAAGTGTAGGCAGGTGTCGGCGACGTTGTGGGGGGCAGATTAGGGGTTAATAAATATAATATAGGGGTCGGCGGTGTTAGGGGTAGCAGATTAGGGGTACATAGGGAGAACGTAGGTTGCGGCGGTTTACGGAGCGGCAGATTAGGGGTTAAACAAAATATGCAGGGGTCAGCGATAGCGGGGGCGGCAGATTAGGGGTTAATAAGTGTAAGGTTAGGGGTGTTTAGACTCGGGGTACATGTTAGAGTGTTAGGTGCAGACGTAGGAAGTGTTTCCCCATAGGAAACAATGGGGCTGTGTTAGGAGCTGAACGCTGCTTTTTTGCAGGTGTTAGGTTTTTTTTCAGCTCAAACAGCCCCATTGTTTCCTATGGGGGAATCGTGCACGAGCACGTTTTTGAGGCCGGCCGCGTCCGTAAGCAACTCTGGTATCGAGAGTTGCATTTGCGGTAAAAATGCTCTACGCTCCTTTTTTGGAGCCTAACGCAGCATTTGATTAAACTCTCGATACCAGAGTTAAATTTATGGTGCGGCCAGAAAAAAGCCCGCGGAGCGTTAGCAGCCCTTTTACCGCCGAACTCCAAATCTAGGCCATAGATAGAAAGCACGATTAATGCAATTTTAGTTTTTTTGCATAATTAAAATAATGACTTTTTCCCACAAATAGCAACCAATTTTCCACTCCAATTGTATAATTTTCAAAATTGGTTATGAGTGGTATCATTTTCGATAGCGACCGTACTGTCAAAAACATATGCTGATCGCAACAATAGTATCAGTGTTATCCGAAGGTGTGACCAATGGTGGCCTTGGTTTACATCCACCACGGACCAATAACAATGCTTGCTATAGGACCAATGGGAGTCTTTGTTTACTCCGATTCAGGACTAATATATGTTCCGAGATATAGCAGAAACAGAGGCGTGAGCCTGTATTAGTACTTCTATTGGAAGCTTTCTTTTTTGAGTGACAGCTATGGTCTCACTAGTAGTTAGAAGGATCGTAGGTGATTTACCGCGCAAAAACTTTGTGATTGATGCCTGAATAGACGTATCACTGAGCCGTCAATATGAGCTGCCCCAATACATCTTGATTGATTGCTAAAACATCCAATTAGATTATAGGAATCACGAACACCTAAATCACCAAATTTTCACTACAAAAACTATCATGTCACTGTTAAGTCTTAAAGGGTACACACACAATATAAGAAACATTAAGTGTATGCACAAATTTTATTTATAACAGTATTTCCCATAGAAATATATAGTATGATATTGCAGCAGGGGGGGTGTTGTTTTCAAATGATGGTTTTTGATTGGTCTTACATTTGATAATTGTTAGGGGTGGGATATGGGTGTCTCTCTAGTAGCATAGCCCTATATAAGGAGCCAAAGATTTGCTTAGAAAACATGCCTGAGGAAACAGTATACCTGAGAAACGCGTCACATAGTTTTCCTTATATACCACATACAATTTAACACTAAGATGAGTGGTAACCTTTTTTATATGTTTTAATAAACCTGTTTTTATACATATCCACTATCAGTGTTATGTATGGTATCCTCTTTGCTATGCTACTGTTCTGACACCCACTGTACTTCCATTACACCTTGGATCAGCCAGCTGGATTGCTGTTAAAATCCAGCCCGTCTCTACAGGCATAAGTGATTGCCTTCAACACAAGTGAGTATCCTGTATATCATTGGTTACTAGTGTTACTGAATCATCATTGATCTGCACCATTGGCGCCTCTATCTATTGTTTGCACTTTTAGATTTTCTCCTGTTGGACGCCGGTAGAGAGCTGCCTTTACGAACAGCCAGCTGGATTGCTGTTGAAATCCAGCCTGCTCCTCCTGGCATAATTGATTGCCTTTACCAATTGTGAGTACCCTGTGTCCACACACTATTGGCACACTGTAAGAATCTCCATTGATCTGCACCATTGGCGCCTCTTCCTTGTTGTTTTTTAATGTTGGGGGGGATATTGTATTTTTTTTATAGGTAAAAGAGCTGATTACTTTGGGGCAATGCCCCGCAAAAGGCCCTTTTAAGGGCTATTTGTAATTTAGTATAGGGTAGGGAATTTTATTATTTTGGGGGACTTTTTATTTTATTAGGGGGATTAGATTAGGTGTAATTAGTTTACAATTCTTGTAATTATTTTTTTATTTTCTGTAATTTAGTGTTTTTTTGTACTTTAGTTTATTTAATTTAATTGTATTTAATTGTAGTTAGCATAGGTAATTAATTTAATTATAGTGTAGTGTTAGGTGTAATTGCAATTTAGGTTGGGATTTATTTTACAGGTAGATTTGTCTTTATTTTAACTAGGAAGTTATTAAATAGTTAATAACTATTTAATAACTATTCTACCTAGTTAAAATAAATACAAAGTTGCCTGTAAATTAAATATAAACCCTAAGCTAGCTACAATGTAACTATTAGTTATATTGTAGCTATCTTATGGTTTATTTTATAGGTAAGTATTTAGTTTTAAATATGAATAATTTAGTTAATTGTAGTTATTTTATTTAGATTTATTTAAATTATATTTAAGTTAGGGAGGTTTTATACTTAGGTTTAAACTTAGCTTTAGGGGTTAATAAATTTAATATAGTAGCGGTGATGATGGGGGCAGCAGATTAGGGGTCAATAATTGTAGGTAGGTTGCAGCGATGTTGGGGGGCAGATTAGGGGTTAATAACTATAATGGGATAATGTAGGTGGCGGCGGTGTCCGGAGCCGAATATTAGGGGTTAATAATATAATGTAGGTATCGGCAATGTCGGGGTGGCAGATTAGGGGTTATTAAGTGTAAGATTAGGGGTGTTTAGACTTGGGGTTCATGTTAGGGTGTTAGGTGTAGACATAACTTTTGTTTACCCATAGGAATCAATGGGGCTGCATTAGGAGCTGAACGCTGCTTTTTTGCGGGTGTTAGGTTTTTTTTCAGCCGATTCTGCCCCATTGATTCCTATGGGGAAATCGTGCACAAGCACGTTTGGCCAGCTTACCGCTACTGTAAGCAGCGCTGGTATTGAGGTGAGATGTGGAGCTAAATTTTGCTCTACGCTCACCTTTTTGCGGCTAACGCCAGGTTTAAATAAACCTGTAATACCAGCGTTGTCTTAAGGGAGCGGTGAAAAAAAAATGCTCGTTAGCAACGCACCCCTGTTACCGCAAAACTCGTTATCTCGGTGAGAGTTTCTTCCATGTCTGTATATTGGCCTAAATATAAGTAATATCCCCTCTCATGTGCCAATTTGGTTATACTCTCTAAATAGTTTAAATCCTCCAACCACCTTATTGTTTTGTAACCCTCTATGAACTTTTTTTAAATCTGTGATGTCCTTTTTAAAAATTATTCCACAGAATTATACTACATGCTCAATGAGACATTGCAGTCAAAACTCAATTGCACATAGATTAATTACATATTTAATAAGAATCATGTTTACAATATACAGTACATGTATTGACAAAATGCTTCTAGTAAAAGTTATCACGGTTTTAGTGTTAACATTTTTCTCTGAACATGCATGTGAAGCATAGCTAGATATCCTCAGTGCACCAGTATTTTAAATACTGCAGCTACTCAGAGCACCATTGGGGCTTGTATCATGTCAGCAAATAGCAAATTGAGTCATTACCACATGGTACAAACATTTTAAGCTTGTACACAGTGCATACATAAATACACATTTTAAACAGTTATAGCTTTATGAGAAGCATTTTTGCTAATAAATGCATATTACTAAAACCTTTCTTTTCAAAACTGGAATACATCCATGTGGATTCCAATTTTGGCCGGACTGTCCTTTAAGGTGAGGTCTTAACTGGGATTTATTTAGCAACATAATTATGTTTTCTTCCCTAGCATCTATGCCTCTTACATTGTGCACATAATGGGACCGATTTATCACGTACCAAATGGCCCCTGATGCCCCTGTTTCGCGCAAGCCTTTAGACTAGCTGGAAACAGCAGTTATGAAGCAGCGGTCTTAAGATCACTGCTCCTTAACTGGTCTGCCTGCTCTGAAGCTGCGGACATCAATCAGCACAATCTCATACGATCGGGCTGATTGACACTCCTCTCTAGCTGACGATTGGCCATGAATCTGCAAGGGGCGGCATTGCAAATCAGTTCATACAAGACGCACCACATCAGCTTTACGCCGATCCTGGGGTACTGTGCCTGAGGATAATGAATATTAAAAAATTAAGAGCAGAGGTTTGGCTATGAAAGTGATAAGTTTCCTTTGAATTCTTGGGTGTATTCCAACTGGACCTGGAGTTTTATGTACCTTGATATTATCCAGCTTTTTTCTTGGCACTAAATCCCGATGCTTTCACCTTAAAAACATCTCCAAGGGGGCAGAGCCAACAGCTACACTGAGCGGTCGTGTACTGCAGGAGCTCTCCTTAACAAAACCTCTTTAATCCATATATAACTAGGTGCCTTAGCCTTGGGGACATAGATAATGTCACCTAGCACCTAAGCCCCTTAGTTTATCATCCCAGAGTTGCCTCCAGTGCCTCTTAAAACTTCCAGCCTGCAAGACATACAGCGGAACACCGCCAAACTACGGAGCTGCACTCTGACCGGCTGCCCTGAACCTGTCGGTTATCCTCGGCTACCGCTCTAACATCGAGCATCCAGTCACACACTATGGGCTTCCCGCGGGGCCCCTGATACAGCGGCGCATATTGGGCTATATCTCCCGGCACTCAGTGACACACGCTGAAGAGAGGAGCTCTCGCATCATTGCCCACCACATTTGCGGGTAAGATACAAACACACACACCACATACCTCAGCCTGGGTTCTGGTGGTTGGGAGGATAGATCGGAGCCCACACTAGATTGGCCCTAGCATTGGAGACAGGACATCAAATACATACCGGGAGCAGTAACAGACTTTTGGCGCGAATAGATGCCATTTTTTTCTTAAGCACTCTCACACCGGTTAAGGAAAGGCCCTTCTGCTCGCAAAAAGAAATTGCCTATTTCTGAGATAAAGTGCGGCAGGAAAGTCACCTCACTGACATACCAGGCTGCTAAAGGGAGCTTCCGATATCAATATCCTTATAGTACTCTAAACAAGGAGTGCATGGGAGGAAGATTGTCTATTAAGTGTGTAAGAGGCAGATACAGAGAACTTTACTTCCCAGTGCTGCCTATACAACACCACCTTGTCTCTGCTCTTTTTGGCTGCATCCCCTTATGGTTCAAGCAATTCATCAGGTATTCCTACAACACGTAATACCCTAGTCCAAGCATTCCTACAGCTTTCAACAAAAGAAAGGCTGCATAGCCATAACTAAAAAGTTAAGCCTCAAATTCCTGAAGGCAATCCACTGTTCAGAGACACCAATTATTAGAGACTCTAGCTGCAGTTAATCCCTGCCTCTCTTGCTACCTTAACTGAGGTGATCTGCTTCATCACTCCCACCTCAAGGCCCAGAGTCTCTGGGAAGAGAAACCCTATCTCCCTTATACACGGAGAGCCCTCACAAAAGACTGTTAATTTGCTCCCATTAAACGGTCTACCACATTACTTGCTACCAATTATACTAAATTCCCCCTCCCCCCTTTCCCACAGCCACTGCAGGCTGTTGGTCATACCCACTCTCCTTTTTCCGAACTCTCCCAGAGGTGGCACTATCCCTGGAGGGGGGAAACTTCTAAGAGTTTAGCCTTACAAAGGGTCTTTATCCACTCCCTCAGAATACCCATTACAACTCCCTTGGGTGGAAATAAACGCTCAGGAGACACAGCTGGCACACAACTTCATCTGTTATCCCTTCTTCTACCTAAACAACTTCAATAAATGATGCAGGGCTAGGCCCACCATAAGTGAGGTGCCAGTTTGAGCCCCCCCAGGATTCATTCTTAGTGCAGAAATTCTTTTTACGCCCAGATTATAAGCGGTAACTCTCTACCCAACATGGCACAATCTGGAAAGAGGAAACCAAAGCACCAAGAAATCCCCAAAAGAACCTTAACGGACCACTTCCACAGTAAAAATGTGTCTGACCCAGACCTCTCAGAGGAGGATTCAAGGGACTCCAACTTCTCTCTACACAGATGCCTAAAAGGGCATAATCTATCTAAAGACAGAACAGCTCTATCACAGGCTACCTTCTTCGAGACTATCAAGACCTTGTCAGATAAAATGGACACCCACTACTCATCTATAAGACAGGACTTACGCCAATCAGTTAGTGAATTGAAACGGGATATCTCCACACTAGGCGAAAGAACGGAAGCACTAGAAAAGAAACATGAAGAACTGGCTGTAGATCATTCAAATGTTCTCGCGTACACTCAGAGCCTAGCAGAGCAAGTCTCTGACTTAGAGGATAAATTGGCAGACCTCGAGGACAGATCACACCGGAACAACCTGAGGATCAGGGGAATTGCAGAAGAAATAACACCCACTGAACTTAACAACTACTTGCTTGACCTATTCAGGGATCTCTTAGGCGCTACTTCTGATTCAGACCTTCTGATGGACAGAGCCCACAGGGCATTACGTCCTCGTAACTCACCTTCAGACGCCCCAAGGGATGTTATCCTGAGACTTTATTACTACACAACGAAAGAGAAGATCCTCAGAGCATCTTTTGCTAACAAACCCCTCAATAAACCTTACCACAACTTACAAATTTTTCCGGACTTATCTCCTCACACCTTAGCAAAGAGAAGATCCTTTCAACAGGCGACACAAACCCTGAGGCATCACAATATAAAATACAGGTGGGGGTTCCCGGTCAAGATTTTCTTCAGACATGAGGAACAATCCTATGCTATCTCAACTCTCGAGTAGGGCCTGAAAGTGCTACACAACTTGAAACTTACCCCCACCCGGGAGTCTAGAGATAGACGGAAAAACAACTCCAAGGAACTTAGCACCTCAGCACCGGAATGGCACCCCCCAAGTGAGGGACCTCCTCTCCGAGAAGAAGAATACCTACACGGATAATCAAACTGCTCAAGTCCTTGATTTACACCTTAAAATACCTGTGCTATATTCGCTTTGGCGAAGCACTAAACACCTTCAGAGCATACACACGGGTACATAACTTACTCTAACTTTGCTCTGACTGCTCAGAACTAGCTGATAAGACTCACTCCAACAAGAGGATTCACTCAGGTAAACCCAAGAGCTCACACACGGGTACAAGCCTTACTCTCCTTTAGCTCTTGGTTTCACATTATATAATATGTTGTAATTTTGTTTTCGATTTTGTGTTATTGTCCCGTTCATTATTCACTGTTGAATTATAGATTGCTTAGCTTAATCGATAGGGGTCACCTCTCTCTCCCCTTGTCCTTTTCGGGGTGGGAGAGATTTGGGTCCCCTCATAAGAGGAAAAACAAAATTTATGCTTACCTGATAAATTTATTTCTCTTGTGGTGTATCCAGTCCACGGATCATCCATTACTTGTGGGATATTCTCCTTCCCAACAAGAAGCTGCAAGAGGATCACCCACAGCAGAGCTGTCTATATAGCTCCTCCCCTAACTGCCACTACCAGTCATTTGACTGAAGACAAGAGAAAGGAGAAACCATAGGGTGCAGTGGTGACTGTAGTTTAAAAATAAAACACACCTGCCTTAAAATGACAGGGCGGGCCATGGACTGGATACACCACAAGAGAAATAAATTTATCAGGTAAGCATAAATTTTGTTTTCTCTTGTAAGGTGTATCCAGTCCACGGATCATCCATTACTTGTGGGATACCAATACCAAAGCTATAGGACACGGATGAAGGGAGGGACAAGGCAGGTGCTTAAATGGAAGGCACCACTGCCTGCAAAACCTTTCTCCCTAAAATAGCCTCCGAAGAAGCAAAAGTATCAAATTTATAGAATTTTGAAAAAGTATGAAGTGAAGACCAAGTCGCCGCCTTACAAATCTGTTCAACAGAACCCTCATTCTTAAAAGCCCATGTGGAAGCTACCGCTCTAGTAGAATGAGCTGTAATCCTTTCAGGAGGCTGCTGGCCAGCAGTCTCATAAGCTAAGCGTATTATACTCCTTAGCCAAAAAGAAAGAGAAGTTGCCAAAGCCTTTTGGCCTCTCCTCTGTCCAGAGTAGACAACAAACAATGCAGATGTTTGACGAAAATCTTTAGTAGCTTGTAAATAAAACTTTAAAGCATGAACCATGTCAAGATTGTGTAAAAGACGTTCCTTCTTTGAAGAAGGTTTAGGACACAGTGATGGTACAACAATCTCCTGATTGATATTTTTATTAGATAC
Source organism: Bombina bombina (assembly GCF_027579735.1). Classification (NCBI taxonomy): domain Eukaryota; kingdom Metazoa; phylum Chordata; class Amphibia; order Anura; family Bombinatoridae; genus Bombina; species Bombina bombina. The sequence continues at coordinate 215,380,978 of NC_069502.1, forward strand.
CACCTTAGGTAGAAAACCAGGGTTGGTACGTAACACTACCTTATCGGAATGAAAAATGAGATAAGGAGAATCACATTGTAAAGCAGATACCTCCGAAACTCTTCGAGCCGAGGAGATAGCTACTAAAAACAAAACTTTCCAAGATAAGAGCTTAATATCTATGGAATGCAAAGGTTCAAATGGAACCCCTTGAAGAACCTTAAGAACTAAATTTAAACTCCAAGGCGGAGCAACAGGTTTAAACACAGGCTTAATTCTGACTAAAGCCTGACAAAACGCCTGCACGTCTGGAACCTCAGCCAGACGTTTGTGCAAAAGAATAGACAGAGCAGAAATCCGTCCCTTTAAGGAACTTGCTGACAAACCCTTCTCCAATCCATCTTGGAGAAAAGATAATATCCTAGGAATCCTGACCTTACTCCATGAGTAACCCTTGGATTCACACCAATGAAGATATTTACACCATATCTTATGATAGATTTTCCTGGTGACAGGCTTTCGTGTCTGTATTAAGGTATCAATGACTGACTCGGAGAAACCACGCTTTGATAAAATAAAGCATTCAATCTCCAAGCAATCAGCCGCAGAGAAATTAGATTTGGATAGTTGAAAAGACCCTGAAGTAGAAGGTCCTATCTCAGAGGCAGAGTCTATGGTGGAAAGGATGACATGTCCACCAGATCTGCATACCAAGTCCTGCGTGGCCACGCAGGTGCTATCAAAATCACTGATGCTCTCTCCTGCTTGACCTTGGCAATCAGACGAGGGAGCAGAGGAAACGGTGGAAACACATAAGCCAGGTTGAAGGACCAAGGCGCTGCTAGAGCATCTATCAGTGCTGCCTTGGGATCCCTGGACCTGGATCCGTAACAAGGAAGCTTGGCGTTCTGGCGAGACGCCATCAGATCCAGTTCTGGTTTGCCCCAACGTTGAATCAACTGTGCAAACACCTCCGGATGGAGCTCCCACTCCCCCGGATGAAAAGTCTGTCGACTTAGAAAATCTGCCTCCCAGTTCTCTACTCCTGGGATATGGATAGCTGATAGGTGGCAAGAGTGAATCTCTGTCCAATGAATTATCTTTTAAACCTCCAACATCGCTAGGGAACTCCTTGTTCCCCCTTGATGGTTGATGTAAGCTACAGTCGTGATGTTATCCAACTGAAATATGATGAACCTCACTGCCACTAGCTGAGACCAAGTCTGAAGAGCATTGAATATCGCTCTTAGTTCCAGAATGTTTATCGGAAGGAGAGCCTCCTCCTGAGTCCATGACCCCTGAGCCTTCAGAGAGTTCCAGACTGCCCCCCAGCCCAGAAGGCTGGCATCTGTTGTTACTATTGTCCAATCTGGCCTGCGGAAGGTCATACCTTTGGACAGATGGACTCGAGATAGCCACCAGAGAAGAGAATCCCTGGTCTCTTGATCCAGATTTAGTAGAGGGGACAAATCTGTGTAATCCCCATTCCACTGACTGAGCATGCAGAGTTGCAGCAGTCTGAGATGTAGGCGGGCAAACGGAAATATGTCCATTGCCGCTACCATTAAGCCGATTACTTCCATACACTGAGCCACCGAAGGGCGAGAAGTAGAATAAAGAACACGGCAGGAATTAAGAAGTTTTGACAACCTGGCCTCTGTCAGGTAAATCCTAATTTCTACAGAATCTATCAGAGTTCCCAGGAAGGAAACTCTTGTGAGAGGGGATAGAGAACTCTTCTTTTCGTTCACTTTCCACTCATGAGACCTCAGGAATGCCAGAACAATGTCCGTATGGGACTTGGCAATTTGGAAATTCAATGCCTGTATCAGAATGTCGTCTAAGTAAGGGGCTACTGTTATGCCCCGTGGCCTTAGGACCACCAGAAGTGACCCCAGAACCTTCGTAAAGATTCTTGGTGCCGTAGCTAACCCAAAGGGGAGAGCCACAAACTGGTAATGCCTGTCTAGGAAGGCGAACCTGAGAAACCGATGATGATCTTTGTGTATTGGAATGTGAAGATAAGCATCCTTTAAGTCCACTGTAGTCATGTATTGACCCTCCTGGATCATAGGTAGGATGGTTTGAATAGTCTCCATCTTGAAAGATGGGACCCTGAGAAATTTGTTTAGGATCTTGAGATCTAAGATTGGTCTGAAGGTTCCCTCTGTCTTGGGAACCACAAATAGATTTGAATAGAATCCTTGCCCCTTTTCCTCCTTTGGAACTGGGTGGATCACTCCCATAACTAGGAGGTCTTGAACACAATGTAAGAATGCCTCTCTCTTTATCTGGTCTGCAGATAATTGTGAAAGGTGAAATCTTCCTTTTGGGGAAGAAGCTTTGAAGTCCAGAAGATATCCCTGGGACACAATTTCCAACGCCCAGGGATCCTGGACATCTCTTGCCCAAGCCTGGGCAAAGAGAGAAAGTCTGCCCCCTACTAGATCCGTTACCGTATCGGGGGCCAATCTTTCATGCTGTCTTAGAGGCAGCAGCAGGCTTCTTGGCCTGTTTACCTTTGTTCCAAGCCTGGTTAGGTCTCCAGACCGGCTTGGACTGGGAAAAATTTCCCTCTTGTTTTGTATTAGAGGAAGTTGATGCCGCGTTCATCTTAAAGTTTTGAAAGGCACGAAAATTTGTTTGTTTGGTCCTTAATTTGCTAGACCTATCCTGAGGAAGGGCATGACCTTTTCCTCCAGTAATATCAGAAATGATCTCCTTCAGTCCAGGCCCGAATAGGGTCTGTCCCTTGAAGGGAATATTGAGAAGCTTAGACTTTGAAGTAATGTCAGCTGACCAGGATTTAAGCCATAGCGCCCTACGCGCCTGAATAGCAAAACCTGAGTTCTTAGCTGTTAGTTTAGTTAAATGAACAACGGCGTCAGAAACAAATGAATTGGCTAGCTTAAGCGCTTTAAGCTTGTCAAGTATATCATCCAATGGAGTTTCTACCTGTAAGGCCTCTTCCAGAGACTCAAACCAGAAGGCCGCAGCAGCAGTGACTGGGGCAATGCATGCAAGAGGCTGAAGAATAAAACCTTGTTGAATAAACATTTTCTTAAGGTAACCCTCTAACTTTTTATCCATTGGATCTAGGAAAGCGCAACTATCCTCGACGGGGATAGTTGTACGCTTAGCTAGGGTAGAAACTGCTCCCTCCACCTTAGGGACCGTTTGCCATAAGTCCTGTGTAGCGGCATCTATTGGAAACATTTTCTTAAAATTAGGAGGGGGAGAGAACGGTACACCTGGTCTATCCCATTCCTTAGTAATAATTTCTGAAAACCTTTTAGGTATTGGAAAAACATCAGTGTAAACAGGCACAGCATAGTATTTATCCAATCTACACAATTTCTCTGGCACTATAATGGTGTCACAGTCATCCAGAGTAGCTAAAACCTCCCTGAGCAACACGCAGAGGTGTTCAAGCTTATATTTAAATGTTGACATATCAGAATCAGGTTGAAGCATCTTCCCTGAGTCAGAAAAATCACCCACAGAAAGAAGCTCTCCTGCCTCAGCTTCTGCATATTGTGAGGGGATATCAGACATAGCTACTAAAGCATCAGAGTGCTCTGTATTTTTTCTAGCCCCAGAACTGTCTCGCTTTCCTTTTAACCCTGGTAGTTTGGACAATACCGCTGTAAGGGTATGATCCATAACTGCCACCATGTCTTGTAAAGTAAACGCCATGGGCGCGCTAGATGTACTTGGCACCTCTTGAGTGGGAGTCCCTTGAGCGGGAGTCAAAGGTTCTGACACGTGGGGCGAGTTAGTCGGCATAACTTCCCCCTTGTCAGTTTCCTCTGGTGATAAATCTTTTAAAGACAGAATATGATCTTTATAACTTAAAGTAAAATCAGTACATTTGGTACACATTCTAAGAGGGGTTCCACAATGGCTTCTAAACATAATGAACAAGGAGTTTCCTCTATGTCAGACATGTTTAAACAGACTAGCAATGAGACCAGCAAGCTTGGAAAACACTTTGATAAATGTAAACAAGCAAAAAATAAAAACGGTACTGTGCCTTTAAAAGAAACAAATTTTGTCAGAAATTGAAAAACAGTGATAAAAAGCAGTAAATCTTACGAAATTTTTACAGTGTGTATAATAGACTAACAGAGCATTGCACCCACTTGCAAATGGATGATTAACCCCTTAGTTTCAAAACCGGATCACAAAAACGATATAAAAGTTTTTCAACAGTCACAACAAACTGCCACAGCTCTGCTGTGGCCCTACCTGCCCATATAACGACTTTGAAAGGCACAAAAACCCTTTAGAGAGGTCCTAAGTGTTCAGGGGACTCCTTCAGGGAAACTGGATGTCTCAAGCTGCAAAACTTAATGCGCATTTAGGCACGAAAATAGGCCCCTCCCAACCTGTATTCACAGTGAGAGTGCCTAACAAAACTATCCCTAGGCAAAATCTAGCCAGCCATGTGGAAAAAACTGGGCCCCAATAAAGTTTTATCACCAATATGTATAATAAAACGTTTAAACACTTCCAGCAAACGTTTTATTTTTCAGTAATGTGAGAAAGTAATAAGAATATTACCTTTTACAGCAAGCATGATACTAGTCATTATTAAATCACTGTAATCAGGCTTACCTTAAATAAATCCGGTATTAACAGCATTTTCTAGCATATTCATTTCTCTAGAAAAATGTAAACTGCACATACCTCATAGCAGGAGACCCTGCACGCCATTCCCCCAGCTGAAGTTACCTCTCTCTTCAGTTATGTGTGAGAACAGCAATGGATCTTAGTTACAACCTGCTAAGATCATCAAAAACCACAGGCAGACTCTTCTTCTACTTTCTGCCTGAGGCTAAAATAGTACAACTCCGGTACCATTTGAAAATAACAAACTTTTTAATTGAAGATAAACTAAATAAAAACACCACATCTCTCTAGCTACTTCCTTTCTTGTCGAGAGCTGCAAGAGAATGACTGGTAGTGGCAGTTAGGGGAGGAGCTATATAGACAGCTCTGCTGTGGGTGATCCTCTTGCAGCTTCCTGTTGGGAAGGAGAATATCCCACAAGTAATGGATGATCCGTGGACTGGATACACCTTACAAGAGAAATATACCTTATATAACTCATACGTTGGAAGGCGCTTGAACTATCCGAGCAGGATAATAATGTATTACAGTCCTATGTTAAATACTGTACCTTATATCCCTCCACTGTCTTTGTTTTTTTCATTCCTTCTTGAATTAATAATTCAAAAGTTAACTCAGGACTCTTAGAGATATGTCACCTGTCATTTATTTAAACTAAGTTTACATATGAGGACTAGATACTCTCCCCCTTCCCCCTTTCTTTACTAGCTTTGAAAGCTTGAGAAGCTGTCAAGTCTTAAAGCCTGCATACCCCCTTTGCTCATGACTAGCATAGTTAAGAGACTGGATTGCTTTAGAACTTATATTGTGTCTTCTGATAGTTATGTTAAATAATATATGTTATGTATCTTCTTGCTCACTTTTTCTTGTTTTAAATTATAAATGGTATTTGTACTAACACAATCTCACGAAATATTGGAGTTCCAATTATTATCTTGGAGCCTTCTTACAAGTTAAATACATGATCAACTGCCTACATACACATTACTCCCTATAACCTGGGGGGTGCTCTTACAAATGGCACCTCTCACCCTCTCTAGACCTTCTACCTCCACATATTAGCTACCCGCATTACCCTTTACTTTTTCTCTTGGTTCTACTCCCATAAACCCCCACCCCACTAGACCGCTCAGTAGCCCATAAAAATACTTGTTATAGTGACAATCATTATTTAAGGGCTCCTTCCCCTCTCCCCCCCCCCCCTAGGATGATATACCTCCCTTATTTCATCTAATTGAAGTGGCTCTGGACCGCTGATTACCCCGAATCTCCCCACATTTCTTACAAGTTAGTTATACACAAAACATGCAACACCTGTAGCACTATTCTAACCTTCTGGATCTATCCATTCACAGAATAGCTGGTCCGGGGGACACCTACACGACTCTTCCCTCCTTCCTTTTTAAGCATACTTACCCCCCCTTTTTTTTTTCTCCTATATTACCTTTCCCTACCTTTCCCCACGATCATCGATAGCATTCGGCTTGTTACACTTAATACCAGGGGACTTAACTCTCCCACGAAGCATAGCCTACTCAACAGTTATCTTTATAAAAACAAAATAGATATAGCCTTTATACAGGAGATGCATTGGACCTCCAACTCTGGAATCACACATATTACACGCAGATACCCATAGTTATTGAGGCCACGCATTCTTTAAAGTCTAGGGGAGTAGCGATATATATTAGCAAGAATGTCCTCTATGAGCCCATTTATGTGGAGTGTGACTCTGCCGCTAGATTCATTATTCTAGTCTGCAAACTCAATAAGCAATTAGTTACCTTAGTTAATTTGTATGCTCCCAACTCTAGACAAGTTAGATTCCTGAGGTCACTACTCAGATCAGTCTCAGGAGTTAAACATACTTACATAATAACTTACTCTGGGATGTCCATCTCAATAGAATTGGTACAGGAAACAGTCATAACGACAGAAACTCACAATCACTCTCCAAAGCATTTCAGACACTCATGGTACAATATGACCTATATGACATATATAGATCGTTTCACCCACAAGAGAAGGACTTCACGTTCTATTCCACACTTCACAAATCCCACTCCCGCATAGATTATTTTTTCACAAATGCTAAATTATTAGATCAGGTATCCTATGTTAAGATTACTATAATATCTTGGTCTGACCACGATGCTCTCCACCTGCGACTAGGCCCAATTCTTTCATCCCCCTCCCCCCCCCCCTTTCTGGCGCTTGCAAGATTGGACCATCACTGACTCGACTTTGAAGTTAGAGCTACAATCCAAAATTACTGACTACCTCAGTCTAAATGATGATAATCAAACCTCAGTCCAGAACCTCTGGGCTGCGCTCAAAGCAGTCATGAGAGGACATTTTATCCAAGCTGAGTCAGCTGCACGCTCGAGGAGTGGCGCAACACTGTCGACCTTAAACATTCAGTTAAGAAAATTAAGAGCTTCACTGATCTCCCAGTACTCTACATCAGTGAACAATAAATTTGCAGAGATTACAAAACAAATCCAAACTTTAGAAATCCAAAAAACTCATAATATGCTAGAAAGGTTCAAAAAAATGTATTATCATCAAAGCAATAAAGCCACCACCCTACTAGCGACTAAACTCAAACACCAAACTGTTCAATCACAAATTATGGCCATTCAGGACTCACGCGGTAAGCTAGTCTACTGTCCCTCAGACATAGGGAACTCCTTTAGACAATTTTACCATACCCTATAAAACATTAGAGACACAGAAGACATACAAGCCTGTTCTTTAGGGGACATCACTTCTTCCCTGGAGAACCTTTCTCTCCCTGCACTAGACCCAGACGACGCTCAGACTCTGTCAGCCCCGGTTACTTTAAACGAAATACATAAAGTTATACAATCCATAAAACTCGGGAAATCCCCTGGCCCAGATGGTTTCACAGCTAGATTTTATAAAAGTTTCCAACACCTCTTAGCTCCCCTTCTTTGTAGACTTTGCCAGGATGCCATGAACAATGGTTCTTTTAATCCAGAATTTCAGGAAGCCACGATAGTAACAATTTTAAAACCGGGTAAACCCCCAGAGCATTGCGCCAGCTATCGCCCAATTTCCCTACTGAATATCGACACTAAGATCTATGCCAAATTACTAGCCAACAGACTCTCTAGAGTCATCCCATCTCTTATAGCCTGGGACCAGGTGGGCTTTATCCCACATAGAGAGGGTCCTGACGCGACAAGGTGTATCCTGGATCTCCTACACTTTGCCTCAGCATAGGGGGTCCCCCTTCTGGCCTGTCTTTAGATGCAGAAAAAGCATTCGACAGGGTCAGATGGGAATACTTCTGAAAAGTTATGGAATCTTTTCGAATCCCAGAGCCCTTTATCCTAGCGGTCAAAGCTCTTTACTCCAACCCCCCAGCTAGAGTACGAGGAGTTGGATTTCAGTCCACCCCATTCCCCATAACCAATGGCACCAGGTACGGTTGCCCATTGTCGCCCCTCCTGCCTTAGCTATTGAGCCCCTTGCACAATACATTAGGGAAGACCCACGAGTAACAGGACTCTGTGTTGGGTTACAGATACATACCATTTCACTATATGCAGATGACATCACCCTCATGCTAACTTCACACAGCGAATCATTACCCTCTGTCTTTGAGATTATTGAAAAGTTTGGTAATCTATGTTATTATAAGCTTAACATTTCAAAGACAGAGGCACTACCCATACATATACCACCTGAGATCCTCAATCGGCTACAAAGGAAATATCACTTTCATTGGAATAAATCTTCCCTTAAGATCTTGGGAATATCCCTTAGTTCAGACCCTTCTACCACAATAACCCAAAACTACTCAGACAGGCTCCCAGAATTTAGGAAACTGTTAGATTCCTGGGAATTCCGCGAAATTTCTTGGACTGGTCGCATTGCTGCGATAAAGATGACCTTCCTCCCTAAAATCTCTTACCTCTTTTGATCTATACCATATAATATACTGAGACCTATTTTGAATAAATTGCAGAGCCTGATAACGGCTTACGTTTGGAAAGATAAGAGATCCAGAACATCCAGACGGACTCTGGAGAAACCAATTGAACAAGGAGGCCTTGCTCTCCCAAATCTCATAAACTATTATTATGATGCCAGGCTTTCCCACTTGCTAGCCTGGAATAATTCAGAACACCCCTCGAGATGGCGTACGATCGAATCGGAACTTCTCCCGCCCACAATCACTTTAGCAGATCTCCTCTGGATCCCATCCCATCATAGACAATGTCTGAATATTACACTCCAGGTATTTAAACATGCATTCCAGCTATGGGATCAAATCAGACACAATCCAGCAATATCCCCTCACCCGTCGCTCGTGCTCACTATACCAGGAGCACTCTTTTGTCTACCAGATTCCCATCCTGAAGCATGGCGCAACAGACAGATACAGTTTGCGACAGACTTTTATGACAACAACAGGTGGCTCCCGCACCCTACTCTGTGTGCTAAATATCAAATCCCAACTAACCTTAGTTTTGAGGCATATCGCCTAAGCACATGCTTACGTACCTGGGGATACCCAAAGATAAAGCTCAGACAATGTACACCATGGGAATCTATGTGGCAACAAGCAGCCAGCATCTCACATCCCCTATCAACACACTACAATCTGCTTAACAATTCACACACTCCACATAAAATCTCACAACATATTGCTTGGGAAAGGGAGCTTGGTTTCTCTGTAGACATTGATATCTGGCAGTCCATAATTAGAATAACTAAAAAATTGTTACACTCCACTACTCTTTGGGAGCTGCACTATAAAATCCTTATTCGCTGGCACTTAGTCCCGGCTACACTACATAGAATCTATAGTACCCACTCACCTGAATGCTGGAGACGATGTAATCACGTAGGCACAGCACAACATATTTGGTAGTCTTGTCCAGTTATCCAACCATTGTGGAAAAAGGTTTCTGACCTTCTCCACACCTTAGGAATCATTTTGCACTACGCCCCAGAGACAGCCCTGCGTCACTTCCAGATGTCAACCTTAATCCTTCAAAGGAAACGCTAGCGATTTATGTTCTCATGGCCACGAAATTAACTATAGTCAGATCATGGAAGAGGGAGAGCCCCCCATCACTCTCCCAGACCCTAGCAGTAATCCAACATATTGGCCAAATGGAACAGTACTCATATAAAGTGCTAGAAAAAGTCGATGCATTTGTTGAGATCTGGGCACTGTGGCTTATGCAATTTCCTAATTGGGGCACTACCCGAAATACAAATCCTGATACCTAGGCCCCTTTTCTCTTTCTTTGTCATTAATCTAGTTGTGCGCACTGACCTCTCCCAAAACATGACTCTCCTGAACTACCCCTTACATTGTCAAACCCCCCCCCCCCCTTTTTTTTTTCTCCTCCTCTTACCCCCCCCCCCCCGGATCATGCACTACTTCGCTCTCACACCCCTATCTGATATATACATTCCACATCTCATATTATATAGCTACAGCTATATCGTGGAAATAACTACGCATTTTAGCTGTACAACATGTAAACACCCTTCCCTTTAAATAAAAAGAATTGAGACGGTTTTAGAGTTACTAACCAAATCATTATCTCTCCACAATATTGCCATAAATGTGAAACTCTGATGATACTTATAACTACTCACTGTATGCAAATTCGTAATGATCTTGTCAAACTTTGTTAACTCTCTATCTGTTTATTCAATGATTTTATCATCAAAATGTTCCTGTAACATTATTGTCTCAATAAAAATTATTTTCAAAAAAAAAAAAAAACATCTCCAAAATAAGACATTTCCTTACACAAGACACAACTAAGATTTTACTCCACTCTCTCGTCTTTTCCCACCTCAACTACTGCAACTCTGTCCTTTCTACTCTCCCTAGTTGCCTCCTAGCTCCTTTATAATCCATAATGAATGCCTCTGCCTGGCTCATCTTCCTTACACGTCGCTTTTCATCTGCTGCACCTCTCTGCCAATCCCTTCACTGGCTTTCTCTTGGATTAAACACAAAATTCTGACTCTGACATACAAGTATCTCAACTGCACTGCTCCCCCTATATCTCAGACCTTGTCTCCAGATACTCTCCCTCCCATCCCCTTCGCTCTGCTCATGATCTCCTACTCTCCACCTCTCGTGCTACCTCCTCACATTCCCATTTACAGGACTTCTCCAGACTTGATCCAATCTTGTGGAATTCTCTGCCTCACTCCACAAGACTCTCCCCTAGTTTTGAAAGCTTCAAGCGCTCCTTAAATATTCTACTGTTCCTCTCCTCCATTACTATCCATCATGAACCCCCTTAGCATGTAAGCCTAAGAGACCAACTGTTTGCAGATCACCTTCATAAGAGCTGTCTACAACAGTGCGACTCTCGGTAGGGCCATCTACCCAAATGATACCTTTAAATGTTACCTTGTATACCGCCTATATTTATAGCTCTGCGGAATCTGTTGGCACTCTACAAATAACAGATAATAATATAAATAATAAAAAATGATAATAATAATAACCCAGTTATTGGTATGGGCTTGTATGTTCTAGATTGTTTCAATATCTTTCTCATTAGCTCTGCCTACTGATTTGTCTTTTCTTTCATGATTCAAATAGAGCATGCAATTGTAAGCATCTTTCTAATTTACTCCTATTATTAATTCTTCTTCATTCTCTTGGTATTTTTATTTGACAAAGCAGGAATTTTAGCTTACAAGCCGGACCATTTTTGGTTCAGCACCCTGGGTAGCGCTTGCTGATTGGTGGGTACATATAGCCACCAATCAACAAGTGCTACCTAGGTGCTGAACCAAAATTGGCTGGTTTCTAAGCTTACATTCCTCATATTTCAAATAAAGATACAAAGAGAGAAAAAATGATAATATGAGTAAATTAGAAAGTTTCATAAAATTGCATGCTCTATCCGAATAATGAAAGAAAAAATTGGGTTCAGTATCCTTTTAAAAGCTTCACTAGTTACAAAAGACTAACTAATTGGATTCCACAGACTGTCAATGCTATTCAGCAGAGTGCATAGATGCAGCCCAGATCATAATGCCATCAGTGGGCAGCGCTTGACAGCCATTTCAAAGTTACTAGAAACAATAGTCATTTTATAATAGCTTTTTTACTTTTACTGCTGCATGATATAAAACGGGTGCAGGAGGATATTTACAGCTTAATCTAAAGTAAGACTTTATTATGACTTAGGTGTAGATTGTCCTTTTAATAAATTATACTCTCATAAAGTTTAATGTATGCAGCTTGAAACCCTGACCCACATATCCTATAATATAAAAGGCCAAGTGTGTTTGTCCGAAGCTGTCATGCGCAGTACGAGGACAAACACACCCGACCTTACCTGATCTGCTGTTAGCTACATGGAGAGCATGGGCGTGGGCGTGACCGTGCATGGTGGGGGTGTGACATAGGCGGGGCCGAGAGAGAGGGGAGAGAGATAGAAAGAGAGGGGGAGAGACATAAGAGAGGGGGGAGAGAGAGCAAAATAGAGGTGAAAGCGCAAAAGAGAGGGGAAAGAGCAAACTAGAGGGAAGAGAGAGAAAAAGAGGGGGGGAGAGAGAGAGCAAAAGAGAGCGGGAGAGAGAAAATAAGAGGGGGAAATAGAGAACAAAAGAGAGGGGAAGACAGAAAGCAAAAGAGAGGGGGGAGAGAGAGAACAAAAGAAGAGAGGGGAGAAATGGGGAGAGAGAGAGGGGGGAAAGAGCAAAAGAGTGGGGGGGAGAGAGAGCAATAGAGAGGGGGGAGATAGAGCAATAGAGAGAGGGGAGAGAGAGCAAAAGAGAGGGGGAGAGAGAGAGCAAAAGAGAGGGGAGGGAGAGAGCAAAAGAGAGGGGAGAGAGAGAGAGAAAGAGAAGGGGGAGAGAGAGCAAAAGAGAGAGAACAAAAGAGAGGGATGGAGAGAAAAAGCAAAAGAGGGGAAAGAGACAGAGCAAAGGAGAGGGGGAGAGAGAGACAGTGTAAAAGAGAGGGGTGGAGAGAGTGCAAAAGAGAGGGGGGGAGAGAGAGTGCAAAACAGAGGGATGGAGAGAAAGAGCAAAAGAGAGGGGAGAGAGACAGAGCAAAAGAGAGGGGGAGAGAGAGAGCAAAATAGAGGGGAGAGAGCAAAAGAGAGGGAAGAGAGAGCTAAAGAGAGGGGAGGAGAGAGAGCAAAAGAAAGGGGAAAAGAGAGAGCAAAAGAAAGGGATGGAGAGAAAGAGCAAAAAAGAAGGAATGGAGAGAGCAAAAGAGAGGGATGGAGAGAAAGAGCAAAAAAGAAGTAATGGAGAGAGAAAAAGAGAGGGGAAAGAGACAGAGCAAAAGAGAGGGGGAGAGAGCACAAAAGATAGGGGGAGAGAGAGCAAAAAAAGAGAGGGGAGAGAGCAAAAAAAAGAGGGAGGAGAGCGCAAAAGAGGGGGGGAGAGTGAAAAAGAGAGGGGGGGAGAGCGCAAAAGAGGGGGGAGAGAGAGCGCAAAAGAGCGGGGGAGAGTGCAAAAGAGGGGGGGAGAGAGAGCGCAAAAGAAAGGGGGGAGAGAGAGAGCGCAAAAGAGAGGGGGGAGAGAGCGCAAAAGAGAGGGGGAGAGAGAGAGTGCAAAAGAGAGGGGAGGGAGACAGAGCAAAAGAGAGGGGGAGAGAGAGCGCAAAAGAGAGGTGGGGAGAGCACAAAAGAGAGAGAGGAGAGAGTGAGCACAAAAGAGAGGGGGGAGAGAGAGAGCACAAAAGAGAGGGGGGAGAGAGAACAAAAGAGATGGAGGAGAGAGTGCAAAAGAGAGGGGGAGAGAGAGCAAAAGAGAGGGGGGAGAGAAAGCAAAAGAGAGGGGGAGAGAGAGAGCAAAAGGAAGGGGGAGGGAGAGAGATCAAGGGGTGGGACTGCTGTACTGCAAAAATGGCCCGTGTAAATGGGCTTTAAGACTAGTCCTATAATATAAAAAGCCAAGTGTGTTTGTCCGAAGCTGTCATGCGCAGTAGAGACAGCACGAGGACAAACACACCTGGCCTTAGAGTCTACCTGATCTGCTGAGGCACAGTGACGGAGGGCGGCAGTGGGCATGGCCGGGCACACTCATGTGCGCGCTAAAGAGAGTGGAAGGAGATAGAAAGAGAGGGGGAGAGAGCAAAAGAGATGGGAAAGAGCTAAAGAGAGGGTAAGAGAGAGCAAAAGAGAGGGGAAAGATAAAAAAAGAGGGGGGAGAGAGGGAAGAGAGAGGGGAGAGAGAGAAAAAGAGAGGGAGATAGAGAAAATAAGAGTGGGAAAGAGAGAGAGAAAAAGAGAGGGGAAGAGAGAGGGAGCAAAAGAAGAGAGGATAGAGAAAGAGGGGGTAGAGAGAGCAAAAGAGGGGGGGAGAGGGGAGAGAGGGACAAGAGAGAGCAAAAGAGAGGGATGGAGAAAGAGAGCAAAAGAGAGGGGAGAGAGACAGAGCAAAATAGAGGGGGGAGAGAGCACAAAAGAGAGGGGGAGAGAGAGAGCACGCAAAAGAGAGGGAGAGAGCGCAAAAGAGGGGGAGAAAGAGCACAAAAGAGAGGGGGAAGAGAGAGTGCAAAAGAGAAGGGGAGAGAGAGCACAAAAGAGAGTGGGAGAGAGAGCGCAAAAGAGAAGGTGGAGAGAGAGAGCGCAAAAGAGAGAGGGTGAGAGAGAGTGCAAAAGAGAGGAGGAGAGAGAGAGGGCAAAAGAGAGGGAGAGAGAGCGCAGAAGACAGGGGAAGAGAGAGAGCGCCAAAGAGAGGGGGAGAGAGCACAAAAAAGAGAGAGGGGAGAGAGAGAGTGTAAAAGAGAGGGGGAGAGAGAGCGCAAAAGAGAGGGTGGAGAGAGCGCAAAAGTGAGAGGGGGAGAGAGAGCACAAAAGAGAGCATAAAAAAGAGAGAGGGGAGAGAGAGAGTGCAAAAGAGAGGAGGGAGAGAGCAAAAGAGAGGGGGGAGATTTTCAGTCAGATCACTCTGCTCATAGGAATGTTCGCTTCTCTTTCCCGTTGTATTTAGCTTCTGATCTCAAATTTAAAAACGGTCTCAATGCCAAATTTCGTGAGTTCACTTTATTCAATCAGGAACATATTGCTCGCCCTGCACTGTTTTGGGAAACAGCGAAAGTGGTTCTCAGGGTGGAAATATTAGCATATAGCCTTTTTAGGTCTAAAAAACTTAAAGCAAGGGAAAGGGAACTACTGAGAGCAGTCACGAATGTATACAATTGATACATTTTTGCGAAAACTCCAGAAAATTGGACTAGATACATCTCTGTATTAAGGGAAAGAGATTCTGTCTTCTTATATAGGGCTACCCAGAGGGACCTTAGATTTCAAGCTAAGCTATATCATTACGAAAATAAAACAGGGAAACTTCTGGCAAATCTGGTTAAATGAGATAAAGGCCCTTCTTTGATCGATTCTATATATACTGAAGGTAAACATCTTAACTCACCAGAAGAACTGCTGAAGGTATTCTTGGATTACTATAAGGATTTATATTCTTCCAAGGTCTCAGATAACCTTGAACGTGATGACTTTTGGCACAAAATATCCTTTCTGTCTCTAACCCCCGACTTACTTAACACCCTCTATTCCCCTATTTCTAATTTAGAAGTTGCTACTGCAATCCAGAATCTTTCTCCTAATAAACCCCCGGGCCCTGATGCCATCCCAAATGAATTCTATAAAATATTATCCTCTTCAATAACACATCAAACTATTTTATTTAACAATATATATATATATATATAAAAGGCACTGAGCACACAGCTAATTCTGCTGCCTCACATACTGCCTTAATATTAAAGCAACGGAAAGACCCAGTCAAGAAAGAGTCCTATAGACCCATTGCGCTCCTTAACATGGATTACAAACTACTTACTGTTATTTTAGTGCAAAGGCTTCAACCTCTCCTCTCCACTATCATCCACAAAGACCAAGCCGGGTTTCTGCTGAAACGTAATGCCTTCGGCTAAGATAGGTGAAGTTTTTCTCATGATAGATTACTTCAAAACAATGGAGAGTATGGGACAGGTGGGGGGAGGGGACACCCCTGATATGGCAACTATTTCAATAGACGCTGAAAAAGCTTTCGACTCGGAACACTATGACCATCTTTTATTTACCTTACATCAGTTTGGTCTTAGAGGTAATTTTCTTCAATTCATCAACAATCTTTATAAAAATGCCTCTACGAGAATGCTAGTGAAAGGTTCCATGTCTCAGGACATAGTCCTGGTGAGGGGAACCAGGCAGGGGTGTCCACTCTCTCCAATCATCTTTGATCTTTCTATTGAACTCCTTGCTATTCTAATTAGGCAGCAATTTGATGGAATTAAGATAGAGAGAAAGGAGCCTAAAATAGCACTCCATGCTGATGATATTTTATTATATATGTCGAATACTTCTACAAATATCCCAAAGCTTCTTCTAATAATAGAACAGTTTGGATCTTTATCTGGATATAGGGTTAATACCACAAAGTCAGAGTTCCTCTGGATCAAACAGACCAAAGATTCACCTCCAGTTTTACCTTTCAGTATAGTCCAGGATTCATTTAAGTATTTAGGTATCAGGATATCCTCTAATCCCGATAATTGGTATATTTTGAATATTTTGCCAGTCCTCAATAGAATAAGAGAAACTCTCAAAAACTGAGAGAATCTTCCTCTCTCTCTCTCTCTGGGCGCATAGCTCTCTATAAGATGATCCTCCTCCCCAAAATCCTCTATATCCTCCAGAACACCCCACTGATCCTCAAGACAAAGGATATCACCCTTTTCAACTCGGCACTATGATCTTTCATCTGGCAAAATAAAAAGTCTAGAATCTCACTCTCTAACGTATCTTTACCTATGAAATTTGGAGGGCTCGCCCTCCCTGACCTCCACCCTTATAATCAAGCATTTCTTACACGCGTAGTAACAGACTGGATATTTGCTAGGGACTATGTAACAAACAATGAGCTTGAAAACAATATAATCTATCCTTACCTGACAGCTTTAATACATTGTAATAACAGTGTAATTCCTCCTGAAATAAACAAAATAAGAACTATTTATAATCCAATACAGGCATGGAAGATGATCTGTAATTCCTTGGTCATTGAATCTAGGGTCTCAAATTTTATCCTACTTTGGGGTAACCCTCAGTTCCAAGCAGGGTTACATTCAACACTTAAATGGAAGTCCCTAGGTCTTGCTAATACTTACCAATTATTAGATTTTGAGAGAAGATGTATTAAAACATTTAATTCTCTTAAGCAGGAATTTCACCTCTCACACAGAAACATTTTTGCTTATCTACAAGTGAAACACTTTGTACTTAAACTTGTTACTGACTATGGCTGGAATTGGTCTTTGGGGAGTATCGAGAATTTGCTTCTTCTAACTAAAAATGGCCATATGTCAGTTTCTTATATTTATCAAATTTTGAAGGGTCCTAGTAACCTAGTAAAAATTCACTCTAAATGGGCTGCAATGACAGGTCCAAAAGGGCAGGTCCAGACACCCAGGCAGCATAGGAGCTATGGTACATGGTAGTATTAAAAGTAGAATCCTACAGCTTGGGCAGTCCAGGCACCAAGAGCACTGCTTTGGTACATGGTGGTATATCTTGTACATTTTATAAACTTGGAGTTGAAAAAGCAGCAGCAGCACAAGTGCAATTCCCAGTATTTTAGAAGTAAAGAATTGTCTGAAGAAACAATGTATCATCAAACAATTTGATATCAACTTACAAAATGACCAGGACATAAAGGCTTTCTTTTTAAATGGTCGGAGTTCATCAAAGCGCTTCCTTCTAGTGAGATTGAACAGCTAGTCATTTGTGTAACCCTCTCTGCCTCTTGGAGGGAGTCACATATTAAATTCCTTTATATCACCTATTTTACTCCAGATAAAGGGTTTAAATCTGGGAATACCAACTTCAACACATGCCCAAAATGCTCATTTCCATCAGTTAATCTTCTCCATATGCTTTGGGACTGTCCAAAAATCAGAAATTTCTGGTCTAAGTTACAATACTGGCTCACTAATTTGCTAGGTGCCTCCTCCCTGATCTTGATGTTGAGAAATGTAGTTTTTCACTGCTTTGATATAGGGAAACACAAGCACAATTACAAATTCATCAATCTGGTGATTTTAGCTGCTAGATATCTAATATTTAAAAAATTAAAAACAAGAGCAATTCCCAGTATTTTAGAAGTAAAGAATTGTATGAAGAAACAATGTATCATTGAACAATTTGATATCAACTTACAAAATGACCAGGACATAAAGGGTTTCTTTTTAAATGGTCGGAGTTCATCAAAGCGCTTCCTTCTAGTGAGATTGAACACCTAATTTACCCTTTTAGAAACACAGAATTGGTATTGTTGGGCTTATGGTAACTTGTCGTACTATAATCTTTTTTTTTTTTTTTTTTTTTTTTTAGGTTTAGGTTCGGAATTTTTTTTATGTTTATTTAGTCACTAGACACAATTAGGAACAGTTTAAAATCTATAAATTAAGGTTAAGGGTTAGACTACCTCAAAATTATCTACAGCAGGGGTGTCCAAACTTTGCTCTCCAGAGGTTTTGGAACTACATTTCCGATGATGCTCAGCCAGCATTTTATCTAGCTGAGCATCATGGGAAATGTGGTTCCAAAACCTCTGGAGAGCAAAGTTTGGACATCCCTGATCTACAGGTTGTAATATGATCTGTAAAGTTTATTTGGTTGTAAAGGAATCCAGATTTGGCGTATGTGTTGGTCTATGATGTGAGACACCTAAGTTAAGTTTATTGTAAAATTGATTTTTGAAAGCAATAAAAATAAAAAAAAAATTGCATGTTCTACCTAAATCATGAAAGAATTTTTTTAGGTTTCATGTTCCTTTAATTATTAGTATTGAGACACGTGATATTCAGGGTGACCAGTAGGTGGACTTAGTCCACCTACTGGTCACCCTGAATATCACGTGTCACTGGACTTTTTACTAGTACTGCTCTATTCTGTGGCTCTGTTCACACTTTTTTTATAGACTTTCCTCTTCATTTTTCTCTGTACTATTTCTTCCTGTTAAGTCACCTAAGTACACTTTACACAACCCAGTCAAACACAACATTTTCTTAAGTAACCCTATAACTGCTAAAAAGCTCAATTTATTCCTCTCGTTTTCCATTTTTATACTTTTCAATAATAATAATAATAAGAATAATAATAACTAGTATTTATATAGCGCCTTAGTCCCAGTGCGACTCAAAGCTCTTTTTCAGTGATGATATTCTCTAATTGAACCTGTATGATTTCTGCACTTTCTAAAAAAAACTCATATCACACTCAAATTAACATGATTTGCTTTTGTCAGCCCTATAGCTACACAAAGAATAATATTCCCTTGGTCTGGAGCCTCTCTGAGAGTCATATCTCCCTATGGACCAACTGACATCCACAAAAAACACATCAGATTAGTACGTAAATACATAGGGGAATAGTGGTATAGGACGGTATAGAGCACAATACCTCTACACCACCAACTCCTATAGGAGGCGTTAAGGATGAAATATGAACGACAGGATCTATAGTGATCAAAAATATGACCACAATATATAACAAATTAGATATATAAATTATATATATGACCAACAAACCAACAAAATAGTGTAACCAGTCCTTGGATAAAATGTAAATGTCCAATGAATATCCTAAAGTGGCAAAGGACATAGTAGGCAGCACTCTGACTTCACCCGATAAGATGATGAAACTCTGCATCAAAAAAACAAGAAGGACAAAGGCGCCACATGTGTAGAATAATCAAGAACTAATAATCCAGTAATGGAAAGATACAGGGTACTCACAAGTGAGATGGCCCTCAATTGTGCCAGTAGAAGCAGGCTGGTATTCTTACGTAGATTAGTATGTAGACTCCTAACCCTTAACTTTTTTTTTATAAAAGCAAAATAAATCAGAAAATGTTTTTTTTTCATATTATGCATATAGAGTATAGAGTATACTGTATATATATATATATATATATATATATATATATATATATATATATATATATATATATATAAAATCAGAAAAAGACCTTGCACTCGCTGGATTTTTTAACAAACCTTTTTACTTGGCAAAATTAGTGACGTTTCGGGGACAGTGTATCCCCTTCCTCAGACAGTGAATGCTTCAAACATTAGTGAATTTATACAAACAAACAAATAACCCCTCCCCCCAATTAGCAAAAAAAACCCGCCAAAAGTGTTGCTATGGTGACCATATGTCACAAAGTGAACATCATATATAGGCTGTAATATAAGCGATCAATGCTGTGACAGTGGAAATATTCATATTAAAAGACCTATAGCAGTATAAACATGGTAAAAAATTAACATTCCACAGTAATGGTAATCATAACGTACCCCTTATAACCGTTATTATCTGGGGAGCCAACCAATATTAAAAGCCTCATGTGTTGTTACCTAGGTGGTCAGGCATAAAGTACATATATGTGTACAAACTCACAACCTACCATGATTGCAAAACAAACAAAGTTCTAATGCCGATCGCCGTGTACCACGCCACCGCAACTGCACCCGCACTAGGAAAGACAGACAAACCCGGAAGTGCATCGGCCGATCACGTGTGTGGCGATGCACCAATCACCCGGGTTGCGGTTGGGGTTGCCATGGCGATGGGTCACAACGATCCAAATAGAAACACAGAAACAAGTCAACGATATTTTATAGCAAATTAGCTACTAAGCGTAATTAACAGCACCAGGACACTGAACCCTATCATTGTTATAACACATATCAATCAATACTTACAATGCGCGCTGCTACAGTGACTAATTTCCAAATTCTGATACATCAGGCGGTCCAAGAAGGATTGAATGAAGGGTGGATTGATGAAGACATAGCTGGTTTCTTGAGGATTAAACTTCCAGTCTGTCCCATACTGTACACACTTCCCAAAATCCACAAGGTTTTGGAGAAGCCTCCGGGGAGGCCAATTGTCTCTGCCCGGAATTCTATCACCTCTAGGTTAGCTATCTATGTGGACCATTTTCTTCAGCCCCTCGTGAGAAATATGAGGTCATACCTTAGGGATTCGTCACAGCTGATTGCAGAACTGAAAACTATCAAGTTCGAGGAGCCATATATCTTGGCCACAGCAGATGTAAATAGTTTATATACAATTATTCCACATGAGACTGGGAAACAGTATGTGGCTGATGCTTTGGACAAACATCCCTATATTGGTCCCCCTAGAGACTTCCTGATAAAACTGCTAGACCTGAGCTTACGTCTCAACTATTTCAGGTTCGAGGGAAAGTACCATCAACAAATATCAGGTACGGCCATGGGATCAAACGTGGCCCCCTCACTGGCCAATTTATACATGGAGCACTACGAACTACATGTGATGAAGATATACCAGAATCCAGGAATAATATACTACAAACGGTATATAGACGACCTGCTAATTATTTGGAGGGGTACAGCTACAGAGCTGGAAGGATGGTTTGAAGAACTGAATTCACTCAATAATCCAGTGAAACTCAAACACGATTTGGAAAGTATTGAGTTCCTGGATTTAAACATCTTCAAAACTGAGAGTGGTTATTTGGGCACCTCGTTGTTTAGGAAACCCACGGACAGGAACTCTATCCTACACGCCACAAGTAACCATCCGACTGCACTCCTCAGGGCTATTCCGAAAGCCCAACTGCAGCAGGCCGCAAGAAATAATAGTGATGAGACCAGAAGACACCAGCAACTTGATGAGATGCAGCAACGATTTGTACAACAAGGATATAATCCGCACCTTGTTAAACAGAGTAGAACGGGAGTGGAAAATGATACCACGATGTCTACCCGAACCGATCCTAAAGATGAGCAGCGGATTACTTTTACCACGGTATATAGTCCTTCAACTAGAGCCTTAGGTGTAACACTAAGAGAACACTGGCACATCGTACAAGGTGACCCCTCTCTTCCATTCAACAAGTGGCAACCTCCGAGAGTGGGTTACAAACGTGATAAAAATTTAAAAGATCTGTTGATGCTCACGGATCCCACCCATTGCTACAACCCTGAGACATGGTTGACACAGAGAAAGAAACCAGGATGCTATAGATGCGTGGGATGTACCACCTGTAACGCCATGATTCCAGGACCAACGTTTGGACATCCCCACCGCAACCAGAGGTTCAAGATTAGGCATGTGCTGACGTGTACCACCTCTCATGTGGTATACCTACTTAATTGCAGCTGTGGGCGGTTCTATGTGGGAAAAACAACTGACGATGCCCGGACCAGGTTCGCTAACCACAGGTCATCCATCAGAACGGCTCTTAAGAAGGGCTCTAGTGATCAACCTGTGGCCCGGCATTTCGTGGAGAAAGGCCATGGACTCCATGATCTGAGATTCACCCTAATTGATCATGTCCCCCCATTAAAGCGGGGGGGTGATAGGGATACACTTCTCCTACAAGTTGAGGCTAAATGGATCTTTCGTTTAAATACCCTGCAACCACATGGACTCAATACTATGTTTGACTGGCATTGTTTCTTGTAAATTAGATCCAGCCCTTATGGAGATCTGCCTTACTGACCATGAGAGTCCATGTTATCCTGACTTATCTACCTGAGAGTCCACACTCTATTCGATGTTTTGTTGGTTACTAGCTTACCTTTTATTCCCTTCTTGCTGTTAACTTTCTATTCTGCCTCACTTGTGGGTTGTTGATACTTTTTTTTTTTTTTTTTACTATCTTGTTCTCTAATTTTTCTTTTTTTCTTGTTTTTCTTCTTTTGTTTTTCTCTTCCCTTTTTTTCTCTCTTTTTTTCTTTCTTCTTGCTTTCTCTCTTTCCCTTCTTGTTTCTCCTATTTTTGTCCTATTGTCTTTTTTTGTCTTCAGTGTCTATTCTTATTTTTATTCTTTTCTGATTATGTTTTATCCCATTTTTTGTTTGTTTTATTTATCTTTTATCACTATATTTATAGTTTGTGTTTTTCATTTACCATCTGGTTTATTATTTTTCTCTTTGGGGTGTTTGGGTACTCCCTCTTGGGATGGTTCATGGGTTGTGGGGTCTCCCATCTCAGATCACCTTCTTCTAATGGGTGGTGCTACCGTGTATCAGATTTGTATATACCTCCCATCATGGTACACTGTATATATTGGATAGTAACTGTACAGTAGTGGTATAGTCCCTGTAGCAGCGCCCACTATGAGTGTTGATAGATATGCGCTTTAGGGTTCAGTGTATGATATTAATATACCCCTATCATAGTACGGCAGGATTGTTATGCTGTATATATTGTTTATTGATTATCTTTATAGTAGTGGTATAGTCACTGTAGCAGCGCGCATTGTAAGTATTGATTGATATGTGTTATAACAATGATAGGGTTCAGTGTCCTGGTGCTGTTAATTACGCTTAGTAGCTAATTTGCTATAAAATATTGTTGACTTGTTTCTGTGTTGCTATTTGGATCGTTGTGACCCATCGCCATGGCAACCCCAACCGCAACCCGGGTGATTGGTGCATCGCCACACACGTGATCGGCCGATGCACTTCCGGGTTTGTCTGTCTTTCCTAGTGCGGGTGCAGTTGCGGTGGCGTGGTACACGGCGATCGGCATTAGAACTTTGTTTGTTTTGCAATCATGGTAGGTTGTGAGTTTGTACACATATATGTACTTTATGCCTGACCACCTAGGTAACAACACATGAGGCTTTTAATATTGGTTGGCTCCCCAGATAATAACGGTTATAAGGGGTACGTTATGATTACCATTACTGTGGAATGTTAATTTTTTACCATGTTTATACTGCTATAGGTCTTTTAATATGAATATTTCCACTGTCACAGCATTGATCGCTTATATTACAGCCTATATATGATGTTCACTTTGTGACATATGGTCACCATAGCAACACTTTTGGCGGGTTTTTTTTGCTAATTGGGGGGAGGGGTTATTTGTTTGTTTGTATAAATTCACTAATGTTTGAAGCATTCACTGTCTGAGGAAGGGGATACACTGTCCCCGAAACGTCACTAATTTTGCCAAGTAAAAAAGTTTGTTCAAAAATCCAGCGAGTGCAAGGTCTTTTTCTGATATTGTATTTAATTTCACTAGCACCCTGGTTGTTGCAAATAAGTGAGAGTGCACATCTTTGCTAAACGTATATATATATATATATATATATATATATATATATACACATACATATATATATTGGAATTTATTTGCAGCAACAAAGTTTAAGGACACAATGAATTAATTGCCTGTGCATTTTCTTCTTATTTATTGATTAAATCTTTACAGTTTTCAGCTATAATACAGACAAAATGTCTATATCTATACATTTTGGTCCCAGAGCCCTATGTTTTGACTATGAGCATTTTGCCAATTGAAAGGGCTGTCGGTATACAGCTATCAGTCACGTAGGCTTATTGCTACACATCTGACCTGGTGTACCCTGTTGGCAATTATTTAAAGTGATAGTCAACACCAGAATTTTTGTTGTTTAAAAATATAGATAATCACTTTATTACCTATTCCCCAGTTTGACATAACCAGCAGAGTTATAATAATACACGTTTTACCTCTGTAATTACCATGTATCTATGCCTCTGCATATTGCCCCCTTATTTCATTTTTTTTAACAGACTTGTATTTTAGCCAACCAGTGCTGACTCCTATGTAACTTCACTTGCGTGAGCTTAATGTTATCTATATTACATACATGAACTAATGCCCTCTAGCGGTGAAAAACTGTCAAAATGCATTCGGATTATAGGTGGCCTTCAAGGTCTAAGAAATTAGCATATGTGCCTACCTAGGTTTAACTTTCAACTAAGAATACCAAAAGAACAAAGCAAAATTGGTGAGAAAAGTGAGTTGTTTAAAATTACATGCCCTATTTGAACCATGAAACTTTATTTTGGACTTGACTGTATCTTTAAGTATAGACATGTGCATGATATTTTGTTCCAGAAAAATATTTCTTACTTACTACACTATTTGTTTGTAGTCAACACATTCATTTAGCTCTATGCAGATCTGACAATGAGGTAAACACGCTAAATTAATAGCTGGTTTGTAAAAGGTTTTTCATTTAAAATTTAAAGTTCATATACACAAATCCCCATTGGTGAGGATAAAATTATCTGTATAAATAAATAAAAATATATATAGACAATAGAAACACAATCTAAAATACATGTGTGACACTGTCCATAAAAAATTGTTGCACATCAAATAAAAGCTTCAGGGCGGAACAAAATTCATTCTACTTTTATTTCCTATGAAGAATGGCTTCACAGCATCATAGGAACAGTTGCACAGCAGCACAAACAGGGACCCATATCAGTAAAGAAGCAAAAGGGCAGGTCAAGACACCCAGGCAGCATAGGAGCTATGGTACATGGTAGTATTAAAAGTAGAATCCTACAGCTTGGGCAGTCCAGGCACCTAGAGCACTGCTTTGGTACATGGTGGTATATCTTGTACATTTTATAAACTTGGAGTTGAAAAAGCAGCAGCACAAGTGTACGGGAGGCCATGTGGGCACTCCTTTCACCAGGGTAGAAAAGTAGCCATTGCACATGAGGGTTTATGAGGTAGAGGTTAACATGGAGTCATGCAATATTAATTCTTTGTAATTCTTCAGTTGTAATTCTTCAGTTGATTTACAGCTTGTTTTGGAATATAAAAAATGGAAAAAAATATACTCAAGCGTGTCAGCTTTGGCATGGGCACTTGCTAGGTACACAACTTTTTGGATTATAAATATTGGCACTTTAGGCATACCTTGTGGCAATACACATACACTGTACAAATTATTGTACCAACGCTGAATTTCCCCAAAATGTATGTCTCACAAAAAAGGATTATAAGACACAAATATTGGGCTAAGTTGTGTGAATTTTTTTCTAGCAAAAGTATTAAAAACAAAGCTGTGCTTGGACTGACCCATTTTTACAGGGTTAAAAAAACTATTTAGATGCGTTAACAAAACTATTCTGACAAGTGTCAAATAATCTGAATGCCACTTGGATATGGGCATGATGGCTGCAATGGGCATGTACTGTGCAATTAATTTTTTAACTGTTAATTTTCTAAAAGCATTATAAAAAAATTCAACACAGTTTACAAATTTGAATCTGACATCAAGAAGAGCAGTGCAGTAATTATTTTCTATAAGAAGAAAGTGGATGCAACTGACATAGGGCCAGGTTACAAGTGGCGCATTAAATATTTATTTTGCTGGCACTATAACTCTACTGAGAGTAAACTTTCAACAGGGACTTCAATGGAGTGCGCTATTTGAAAAAAACTAACACATTGCTCGCAAGCTAATGAGACACTGTGCTGGGTTAGACCAACTTCGCTTAAACCCGAAGTTAGTTATGAATGTTTCCCATTCCAATGTTCTTCAAGTAGAAGAAATATTTTCCTTTATTTTAATATATACTGTATATATATTTGATTATTTTTTTTGTAAAATATATATCTATACCTATATAATTTTTTATTTAATTATTCAGATAGAGCATACAATTTTAAATAACTTTCTGGTATCTAATCTGTTGCATTCCCTTGGTAACATTTGTTGAAAAGAATACCTTGGTAGGCTGAGGAGCTGGAAGCTAGCTGCTGATTGGTGGCTGCTTATATATGCCTATTGCTATTGGCTTACGGATGTCTTCAGTTAGCTCCCAATAATGCATTGCTGCTTTTTCAATAAACAATACCAAGAAATTGGAGCAAAATAAAAAACAGAAGTTAATTGAAAAGTTTTTTTGTTTTTTTTTATTGTATGCTGTATCTGAATCTTGAATGAAAAAGAATTGGGTTTCATGTCCTTTTAACTTAGACCCACTGGAATTATATTTTAAAAGTAATTATATTATATTGTGTTTTTGTGCTTATTTAATGCTCAGGAAAAATATATTTATTGTTGCTAAATGGGAATATAACAGTATATTGCAAATGTTTTACTTTATGAATGAGTGTTGGTAACCCATTATGTCACTTGTATCTTTTTTATTTTTTATATTGTAAGCTTAATATTGTGGTTTCCATATTTCACTCATTTATTGGTCTAAAATTATATTTCACCTTTACCCTGTAAATCATTTATACTTCTTGCTAATCACAGTTACTCACCCTAACCCATACCTCTTTTATTTTCCCTCATTCTCATTTACACTCACTCACCCATATACTAACCCATACTCACCCTCTTTTATTTTCCCTCATTCTCATTTACACACACTCACCCATATACTAACCCATACTCACCCTCTTTTATTTTCCATCATTCTCATTTACACACACTCACTCATATACTAACCCATACTCACGCTCTTTTATTTTCCCTCATTCTCATTTACACACACTCACTCATATACTAACTCATACTCACCCTCTTTTATTTTCCCTCATTCTCATTTACACACATTCACTCATATACTAACCCATACTCACCCTCTTTTATTTTCCCTCATTCTCATTTACAAACACTCACTCATATACTAACCTATACTCACCCTCTTTTATTTTCCCTCATTCTCATTTACACACATTCACTCATATACTAACCCATACTCTCCCTCTTTTATTTTCCCTCATTCTCATTTACACACACTCACTCATATACTAACCTATACTCACCCTCTTTTATTTTCCCTCATTCTCATTTATACACACTCACTCATATACTAACCCATACTCACCCTCTTTTATTTTCCCTCATTCTCATTTACACTCACTCATATACTAACCCATACTCACCCTCTTTTATTTTCCCTCATTCTCATTTACACACTCACCCATATACTGTGGCAAACTCTTCATACACCGTTACTACTGCACAAGAAACATGCTGCATCCATAACATATAAAGTAAAATAATTAATTGAGGGGGGGCGGAGCTAACAGCAGAAGAGACAAGACGTACAACTCAGGAGCTCCTGCTAAATTTATAAACATAAAGCTTTATGGAGCGTAAAATATGCACTTTTCAACTTTGACCTAGCTTTACACTCATGTAAGAGGGAAAGAAACTTCTTAAAAGACTTATCTAACGAAGCCTTAAACATCTGCTATAAAGCCCGCATTGAGATACGCCGACTGGTATAACCACGAGGCAGAAGTGACTACTACCCAACTAAAAATGGCAGACTTTTATGTGCTGCTGCAAGCATCGCTTGATAGTTTGGAGGAGAAGATGGATCGCTGCTTTCACGACCTACAGCTTATAGTAAGAGATCAGCGGGGGAGAAGAGGTCATCCCAATACCCAAAAAGGCGGCTCCTCTAAATCTCACTAAGAATGACGAGACCTCCCATCTTAGCCTCAGATTAACATAATCAGCATTAGAAATGCCACAACCTTCCACGGAGTCTTCTCCACATGATATCTCGTTAAACACAGGGGCAAGTTTTGCAGAGGAGAGGAGCTACAACCTATCAGATTCGCCTAGAAAAGAGAAGAGTTTCAAAGACGAAACCCTGCAGTTAGTCAGCACCGTGCCGCTTACAAGTGGTTCACACCATCATACAGAGAGCAGGATCTTCAGCTCTGAGATGGCCTCAGCTGCTGCGGACTCTGCCGCTGATGTTAGAGGAGCGGTATGTCTGACAGAGATAAATGGTAATCTGCAGATGCTGCTTGACGTGGTCGAGATCTTGCAGGAACCCGGTCATACAGACCTGAGGTTTCTTATGAGGCCGGACTTAACATTCTCAAAAATCTATCTCACAGTCCAGGGAGATTTTAAACATATAGCCATTGTCCTGGCTAGTTTTCAGACTGTTCAGTGCCTTGCGACTGCTCGCCTTGGCAGCGGGTTCCAGACCTTACGTGTACTTCCACACTTGCTCTGGAATGAGTCTTTGACAGCCCTAATTCAACACAAAATTAACAGCTTTTACTCTAAGATGTTTTCTAATTCAACTTTTATGATGCCGGTCCTGGTTTATGGAGTACAGGACTCAGCGTTATGTCTCATTTACTGCAATTTCTGGAAAACCCATCTCATCTGTGACCTTTATTTAATAGAGCGGATAGGCTAGTGTGACAAAAGTAAAGTTGACTGTTATTCACCACGTTGCTAAACTTACAGAAAACTAGCCACTTATTCTCCTATTAATTGTCTATGTTATGATGCTGATGCTTGCGTCTGGCTACCTAAGTACATGAGGCAGGAGTACTTCTACATGTAACCTCTGTATAATATCTTATCAATCATGTAGTTATTGGCTGTCTGTGTTATATAGTTGGTACGTATATATAGCTATTTGTGTTTTTGAGTTAAAAGATATACCAAATGTGACCCCACCATAGTAAGATGTTCACACTTAATGTAATATAAGGTGATATGTCCCTGACTCTTTATAACTTCCTCTTTAGCCTGAGATATAAGTTAACATTGTTACATATGTGGTTCACATTACTCTAGTCACTTCAGCAACTCATTACTTTGCCTCCTCCCTTGGGCACCCCATTCAGCCTTCTCTAGACCCTATATTTTAAGTTTTAAAGGTAGGTCACTACATCTGGGTGGTCATATCACTATGCATGCAGCCCGGTCCAGGTCATATACGCTTATCATTATATCAAGAGGCCTCCTTTTAACAACTATTAACATTCTATATAAACTCACACATATGACTGTGTCTCATGAGTACACAGAGTATATTTACACAGAGATTAATTACTTACTCCCGTCTTGCTCTACAATGCGTTAAGCGGGGTCCATTGTGTCACTGTTGTTGCGGCATGAGATTGTCCAGATGCTTCTTCATAACCCCCTAAATGGCCATAGTATTACACTTGGTGATAACCCAGATAATGGTGATTTGAAAGAGTAATCTCATCCCTCGCTATGTTATTCTTTTGCGCTGCTTCGCTCACAATTAACCTAGAGCTAATGCAGATCTTAGGATACTCTGGTCTTACAAATGTAGTAACAGACCCATATATTTCCCCAGGGCTATTATTACCATTTAGAATATTTAGAATATATCTCTAACTTATCAGCCAGCTCTGTTCTCAACACAGGTCCAGGTTCTTACATATATTGCACACAACCTCTCACTCCACAATTACCATATTCTTATCTTCCTTGTAGCCTCCTACTTAAGAGACTGACCAGTTCCTTTTATATAGGCCTACTTGTATTGGAGCACATAGACATCAGACCCAAGTGTGGTACTTTTCATTTACCCGTACTAATCTTCATAGAATTTGCTTGGTAAGGGAGACATACTCCCCATACCTGTAAGAAGTTGGGCCCTAGAGTGTAAATATGTATAGTGTGATCTCCCAGTGTGGCA
The DNA here is from genome assembly GCF_027579735.1 of Bombina bombina. Lineage (NCBI taxonomy): Eukaryota > Metazoa > Chordata > Amphibia > Anura > Bombinatoridae > Bombina > Bombina bombina. Next base: position 215,410,880 of record NC_069502.1, read on the forward strand.
GTATACAGGTCTGTATAAGCTCAAGACCTGCTGTAACAGATAACCCATTAAGTCCATCATGCCGAACATTCACAGTAATACACTGCTGGGTCTGCAGCCGGGACCTCGGAGTTACTTTATTCATCATATATGGCTTGATGTTGGACACCATTAATAGTGAAATGTTTTCATTACTGCATATTATATAAAGCATAACTCACAACACATAATTGACGCTGGAATTCCCCTATCATATTTAGGGCTCTTTTACCTTTATCATATGTAACAGATAAGTCCTATAATTCTTAAAATAATCCTGCCCTTCTTATTTAGCCACATACACAGTATAGCACTCCATCTGGGACCCACTTTCCTAACCATGTAATATGACCTACATTTATTCCCTCCACTTTACTACTCTGACATTCTAAACAGCTCTGCCCACCCATCCCATCTCCCCTCCCCCTTTTTTTTCTTCAATTAGAGCGGCTCTTGCCCGCTGCACTCCTTTCCCCTTTCCTCGTATACTATGGTCCAAGAGTGACCAAAACAAAAAGCTAACTCTCCACTTGCCCCAATCTTATTTGAATAGATAACTTCATGAAAACTCTTTCTGGCAAGGAAGGGATAACTTATCCTACTTATATAATATAAAACTGAGGTTACACTATAAAACTCATCTACTTTTTATTGACATACAAACTAACCATGTTTGGATTTTTCACTTCCATATTCATATTATAGATTCCTTTATTACCACATAGATAGTTGAAATGTTGGACATAGCTATATACCCCATGGTTATAGTACTTAAATCCCTCCAGAAATGCTCAGACTCTTTGTCTAGAATTCTTACCTCTCAGCTACTCAACTATACAAATGTTTTAATAATGTATGTCTTATTATCACCATGTTATTATTGTTTAAAGATGATTCTTGTTTGTAGCATTTTTCACAACCTCAATAAAAAAAATAATAATAATAATTGATTAATTAAACTAGTATTTTAACTTAAAGATATATACAACCCCACATTTTCTTTTATGATTCAGACAGAGCATGCAATTTTTTTTTTTAATATTTATTTTTCACATTTTCAGTCAATACATACAGAAAAGAAAATAATTAGCAAAATAGACATAAATTGTAGAGACGCAGCTCCAGTTTGTTCTGTCATTGTCTTGGAGACACAGCTCCAAATTTGAAAATAAACAATTTCTGAACATAACTTGATCAGTGTAATGTCTTATTCTATATTTACATTTGACTTTTATAACTAGCTACCTCTATAACCATAATGAACCAGAACATATATAAATAAAAAAAAATAGATAACCCCTCTCCCCTGAGCTCTTGCTCCCCACCAGCCCCACCGATAATATACTGCTTGATAATTATGATTCTTCCCCACTGCCTCTCCTATTATCCCTCTACTGTTGTGGGAGCTCTCCTAATATTAGGAGCGACAATGTTATTGATTTCTGAGAAGGGGTTATAAATTGGATCTAATAAGGGCCCTATATCTAAGAACAATCTGTAGACTAATTCTGATAATACCATTTACAAGAATTTAAACTAAATAATAACCTTTTGACCCTTGTGGGTCCTCTATTTCAACTATCTTATCTTGGCCCGTTGTTATATTCTGAGTAATTTTACCTATATAATTCCGTAATCTGTTACTTAACTATTATTTGGTTACATTTGCAATTCAGCTACTCCCTTGCGGGCGCTCGGAAAATTAATTATGATTAGTATAAACCGGAAGGAGGGGGGGATGGGCAACCCAGGGAGGGGCACGGGGGAAGGGGGAAGGGGACGAGAGGGAGAGAAAAAGGAAAAAAAAAAAAAAAAAAAAAGGAAAAATGATTCTTGGAAGAGAGAGGATAGTTTAGTTGTTACTTTCTCTTCACATCTTCATTTTCAGTGTCTTTACCAAATTCCTATGAGAACTATATCTGAGTTCCTAAATGGATAAATTAAATGATCTATTTCTTCTTTTGGAAGGGTCTTTATAAATGCTGCCCATTTTTGGAAAAATCTATTGATATCTTGTGGTTCAAATAGTTTTGAGTCATACTGTTCTAAGATGCATTGCTTTTTTATGCAATTTATAATTTCTGATATGCTAGGGGTTGAAGTTTCCTTCCATTTTTTAAAAAGTAAATATCTTGCTGCTAATATAGTAATATTAACAATAAATTCTTTATCTAAAGAAGGTCCTTCTTCTGTTCTAAGAAATATTATTTTTATATATGAGAGCGCAACATGGGTAATACCTATTCTCCTATCAAACCAAAATTCCACCTTCTTCCACATTGCTCTAACCTTTGGGCATTCCCATAGCATATGCTTAAGATTAGCTGCAACAAGTGAGCATTTTGAACATTTATTAAATTGAATATTCCCCCATCTATATCCCTTTTCCGGGGTAATATATGTCATATATAGTAGTTTCAGGTGTCACTCCCTCCATGTAGAGGAAAGTGTTGTCTGTTTAACGATTGATATGGATACTTGGGAGAATCCCTCATCTAGTCGAAGTGGGTCTATAATTGAATTCCATTTCAGTTCTATTTTTGTTATATTAGTTGGTCCTTTATTTGCATTGAGTAATTGATAGCAAGGAGAGATAGACATCTGGCCTTTTTTAACCAGCAATAACCATTTCTCTAATGATCCTAACGACCAATTCCAGCCTGATGTACTAGTTAACTTCCAAGTATAATGTCTTAACTGAAGGTAGATAAAAAAATCTTTTTGTGGGATATTAAATTCACTCCTAAGATCATTAAATGATTTAATGCAGTTCCCTGTTGTATCTATTAATTGTTCTACCCTTTTGAGTCCTTTTGTCTGCCATCTTTGGAGGGGTGATATTTGTAATCCTAATTCAAACTGCGGGTTACCCATTAGGGGTAAGTAATTTGAGATTTTTTCATTAACTTTTAATAGGTTGCAGATCTTTAGCCACGCTTTTATTGGAACAATAATAGAGTGAAATTTCTTAATCTCTCTTGGTATATCAGTGATTTTATTATGAATTAACGCTGTAGGGAGATAGGGGAAGGTTATACTCCTCTCTAAGTCATTGTCTGTTACGTAATCTTTACAATGAATCCAATCTGTTACTATACGGGCTAAAAAGACAAGATTATATAAACATAGATCAGGTAAGGCACATCCTCCATATTTTATAGGAAGGGACAATTTTTCAAGAGCAATTCTAGGTTTCTTGCCATGCCATACAAATTTTCTGAGTGATATGTTTAAGAGTCTTAAATCTTTTTGCTTTAATAGGATCGGTATATTCTGACATATGTAAAGGATTTTTGGCAATAGTATCATTTTGTATAAAGCAATTCGGCCAGAAAGAGAGATGGGAAGGTTCTGCCAATTCTTCAATGTATTTCTAGTAGTTTCTAAGATTGGAGAAATGTTGAGAGAATACCACTGTTCTGGATTTGAGGAAATTATAATACCTAGGTATTTAAATGAATCAGTTGCAATCTTAAGCGGAATATTTTCTATAGGTTGTTTCGGGTGAGTTAACCAATACAGCTCAGACTTATTAGTATTTATCCTATATCCCGAGAATGAGCTAAACTGTGATATAATAGACAATAATTTGGGGATATTTCTCTGGATATTACTCATATATATTAGGATGTCATCCGCATATAATGAGATTTTCAATTCCTTTTTCCTTATTTTAATTCCTTCAATGTCCTGCCTAATTAAGATTGCTAGTGGTTCAATTGCCATATTGAAAAGCAATGGGGAAAGAGGGCAGCCTTGCCTTGTGCCCTTCGCAAGATGTATATCTATTGATTGCCTTGTATTAACTAATAGCTTTGTGTGTGCTTTCTTATAGAGATTATCAATACATTTAGGAAATTGTCCTTTGAACCCGAATTGAGATAGTGTATGTAGTAAATTGTCATGCCTTTTCGGCATCGACTGAGATTATTGCTTTGTCTGAGTCATTTTGTTCACCACCTTGGGCTTGGGTCGGCTCTATTTTAAAATAGTCAATAGTAAGAAATAATTCGCGGATTTTAGCTGAAGAATTTCTATTTGTCAGAAATCCTGCTTGACTTTTGTGTATTATGTGTGAAAGAGGAGCTTGTAATCTCTGTGCTAGTATGGATGTCAACAGTTTATAATCTACATTTAGTAGAGCAATAGGTCTATATGATTCTTTTTGAGATTTATCTTTGCCAGGTTTTAAGATAAGAGTTGTATAAGAAGCTGAAAAACTGGCTGGTGGTGGGCTGCCCTCTTTATACAAATCATTAAATAGTTTTGTTAAGTATGGAACTATAGCCGGCGACAATAGTTTGTAAAATTCGCCGTGCAAGGCATCTGGGCCTGACGCTTTGTTGATAGGCAGATCCTCTATACCCTTCTTAACTTCTAGTTCTGTAATGGGAAGGTTGATTAATTCATTCATTTCTTCTGAAATTTTTAAGTAAATTTTTTTCCAAAAGTCTTCTCTTTCAGAATTATTTGACGGGTTTGAAGAGTAAAGGTCTTGATAATATTTTACCATTATGTTTAAGATCTCTTCTGACTCTGAGACTAATTTATCATTATTCTGAATAAATTCAATTGGAGTATTCTCTTTGTCTTGTTTAACTAATCTGGAAAGTAATTTTCCTGCCTTATTCCCGTATTTATATAATTGTGATTGAAGTCTTAATTCCTGTTGTGTGGCTTTATGTAATAGAAGAGAATCTCTATCTTTTTTTGCTTGTGCGTATATATTCCAGGTTCGAGCTGTTTTATTGACTATATAATTATTGTAAGCATTTGATAAGGATTTCATAATGATTTCTTCTCTTTTTTTTGTACAACTTAGTTCTGTTAATATTATAAGCCAGTATCTCTCCCCTCATAACTGCCTTTGCAGTTTCCCAGAATAGCATTGGGCGATCTTCATATTCCCTATTAAAATGAGCATATTCTTCAAATTTTAAGTTTACTATCGTTTTAAATTCTGGGTCTGAAGCAAGATGTTGAGGGAAAAAAAATTGATTATTTCTAAAATTAGCATTTTGTGAATATATTTCAAGTTTTATTGGGGCATGATCCGAGATAGTAATTGGCAAGATACTGGCCTTAATTTGTAAGTTCAATAATTTCTCATCTACTAAGAATAAGTCAATTCTCGTAAGAGATTTGTGAGCCTTTGATAGACAGGTAAAGTTTCTACTCTCTGGGTTTTGGGATCTCCATATATCTTTTATTCTTAGATTATTAAATAATTTATTAAAAATTTTGGCTTCTAAGATTGTGTCTAAGTTTGTCTAAGGCATAATTAGGTGACATATTAAAGTCTCCTCCAATAATTAACATCCCTTCTATCTTGGAAAGAATCTTATTTTGTAAAGTCTCCCAAAAAGCATAATCAATAATATTTGGAGCATACAAATTACAAAGTGTATACACAGAATTACCATGTTTTATTTTTACAATTAAAAACCTTCCCTCTGGATCAGATTCAATAACCGTAGTTGTTGCCTTTATTTTTTTACCTATTAAAATTGCTACCCCCCGTTTCCTTCCTAGTGCTGGAGTAGCTATAACTTCTTTCACCCACGATTTTTTTAATTTATGAACTTCTTCTAATTTTATATGGGTTTCTTGAAGAAGAGCAATATCTACCTTCATCTTTTTAAGATGTGAGATAATTGTATTCCTTTTTATTGGGGACGTAAGGCCACCAATATTCCAATAAATCATTTTACAGTCATTTACTATCATTTTTAATTAAAACAGGCATAATACCCAAAAAATAAAAACAAGACCAACAAGGGAGGGAGAAAAAAAACAACAAAAAAACACATACACCCCTCTTGACTCCCTCCCCCCCGGGCCCCCCCCCCCAATCCCCCCCAACCCTGTCGTAATTGGTTTCCTGCAAGCTAGACCTCTATAAGATAACCTAATAACCAAGGTATCTCTTATCACGGTATCTACCCTATTTACAGACTGGATATTCATTATACATCTTATATAACAATTGTTCGCGTTAATGTTTTACTTATAATTTTAGTTACTATTTCAGTTTTTACCTTATACTTAGGGAACAGTTTGTTTTCAGCTTTTACCTTGTGCTTGGGGAGCAATTTGTTTTATATATTTCTCAGCTTCTTTAGCTGTCTCAAAAAATTGCACTTCGTTGTTTATTGTTATTTTAAGTTTAGTTGGATATATTAGAGTAGCTTGATATCCCTGGTTTATCAAGCGTGTACAGATTGGTGCTAATTCTCGCCTTTTAGCTGTAGTTTCCGCTGAAAAGTCCTGGAAAAGCATAATTTTGGTTCTGCCCAGCATAATGGGTTGCTTTTGTCTAAAGTGTTGGAGCAGGGTAAGTTTATCTTGGTAATTGAGTAGTTTAGCTATAATGGGTCTAGGTCGATCTTTACCTCTTTCCGAATTATACCATCCTAACCTGTGAGCTCTTTCAACTATTATACGTGGATATGGTTGGGGCATCTGCAAAAGTTGTGGAATAGTTTCTGTAATTAATTTATTTAAATCCTCATACTGTTTATTTTCAGGAATACCTATTATTCTAATATTATTTCTTCTTGCCTGGTTTTCTAGATCTTCTATTTTTAATTGCATTTTCAGGACTTTAGCGTTTATTTCGTTTAGACTAGAGTTCTGGTTCAGGGTGGTATGTTCTAAGTCAGAGATTCTCTGCTCTGCCTCAGAGATTCTTCTAGAGAACTGTTGTACTTCTTTAGTTAAGGAATTGATATCATGCTTAATTTCTTCTTTCAACTGCTCAAACTTAGGGGAGAGGGCTTCTGAAATTTTGGTAACTAATGTCTGTATATCTAATTGTTCATTTACATTTAGTGGACTAATTGGGCGAGATTCTGCTACCATATCTTGCATGTTCTTATTTTTCCTCTCTCTTTGTTTTGTTGCCATGGCTGAGGGAGAAGTTCTGGCTTGTGCAGTGATATATTTATCCATAGATTGTGTAAAATTCTGTATCTGTGTCGTGGATTAAGTGATAGGGTTTAATAAAGGGGGAAGGAAAGGAATTTTCCAATCCCCATGTGTAAGTGAGGGAGAAGAAGAAAAAAAAAAAAAAAAGGAAAAAAAGGGGAGAGTGAGTGAGGGGAGGAGAATATCACGTGAATAAGTGACAGTGAGTATAGTGCTGTGTTGTATTGTGTGAAGAATTGCAATGAAGAATTAAAGAGGAAAGGAAATCAAGGGAGGAAACAAACAAAAAAAAAGGGGGGGTATTAGGAATCAATCCGTGTATTTCAGAACATCTCAGTTATGCAATTTTCATGTTAATTGGGGATATTTCTAAATCAAGATATATTATTATCTTTTTCTTTTTCCCCTTGTTTCCCTTTCTTTCCCTTTCCTTACTCTTATTTTTTTTGAATATGTGGTGGTAGCAGAATTGCCCTTTTTCCCCTTCTTTCTTTCTATGTCCTTCCAAAATCCTGCAGAGATCTAGTTAGGCTATGCAATATATTCACTTAAGGAGTACCCAATTTAGTATATTTTCGGAATATTTATAAGAAACTTGTAAGAAATACTATTAACAATTTACCTCTATAGAGCAGAGAACTGCTTCAGTCAATCCTGATAATCACTGTACTAAGCTGTTATCTGCTCAATTTCTGTTAGACCTAGTCTTTGTAAGCACTTTTAATTAATTAGGAATTCCTGGTGGAATTTCTCTTTCTTTCTTTTCCTGTCCCTCCACCCTGCCTTTTAAAAAAATAAAAGGAAAAAAAAAAAAAAGATTTTTTTTTTTTTTTTTAAATTTATAGATTCCCTTAGGCAATTTTTCAACCTGGCAATATATTAATGTGCTCTTTAATTTTAACACCAAAGTGCAAAATTAAGATTTTGAGCTTAGGTATAATTAATACTCAAAATATATACTGCCCCAGCACTTTCTATTATGAATCAAAACTAATTAAGATCAGAAGCATACAGAGAAAGTGTATTTAAATGTAATAAATAAAGAAGACAAGAATATATTTATACGACGGCCTAATGTTAATTTTCAGCCTTTTTTAGTATATTTTTCACTTTAACTAGGGCGTAGTCAATAAGGCTATACAATTTTGATTTTATTCCATTAGGTGTGCATGCAATACTATTCCCTTTGCCACTATGTTTAAAAAGGATCTCGTATAATTAAATCAGTTTATACACCTGTATTTCTGTCTCACTATGTAACAAAAAACTTATAAAAAAAAAAAAAAAAGCAAAAAATACAAAAAAAAAATATATATAAGAGGTGATATTAACCCTTAGATTTAGCAGTTTAAATCAGTGAGTCCTTGGCTCAATTATACATACTTCAATTATTTTTGCTCAATTAACCAGATATAACAAAAATAGGATTCTGATATATCATTTTTGCCTATTATTCATTGAGTTCTATACACCTAGGAAATTAGTAGTTAAAGATCTAATATTAGTAACAAGCATCTCCTAGTATAGCAAAAATACAATTTCTCTTTTTATATTCAGCAACTGTTGCTTTAAAAAGTATGTATCAGTCTCACACACATAGGATAAGTAAAAAAAAAAGGAAAAAAAAACGGAAAAAAAAAACATACAATCAAAGAAAAAGAACAGCCACTGGCCAAACTGTTACTGAACTTAGTTAAGATTCACTAAGACACTTATGAATCATATATTATTAATCATAAACATTTTTTTCCTTTAAGCTCACTTAGTCATTTATGTTCATTTATGGGGAAACCGTGTCTTAAGAGAGTTTATTTTAAACTTCACATAGATCCTTTAGTATTCCCCAGCTTATGAGCCAGCAATAAGTTCAGAGTCACTTATATAGTAAGAAATGGAAGCCTAAATCAGTCCGGCTACTGAAAAAAATATGTAAGAGGTTACCCAAGGAGCCTGGATTCCGAATTAGTACCTGTCCCAGTTCACAGGACCTCTTGTTCCCTAGAAGCCGATTCTGCTGGAGGGTAATATTCAATTTGAAGCCAGGGCTCCCCCACGCAGCATCGGTGGGGGGGAGCGAGACAAGATCAAGCCTCTTCTGATTCCGGCAGATAACGCCGGTCCTGCACAGCAAGGATCCACTCAGCAAAGGGCCGCCAGCAGCGCCATTAGGACTCACACGCAGCCTCCGTCCAAACCGGGGAGGACCGCCCGTCTCGGTCACGTGGAGGCTCCCAGTCTCAGAGCCAATACCAACGATGTTCCGCAGGAGCGACCAGGGAGCAACACCAATCACCGGAGCAGAACTTGCCTAGGCAGCGCCGTAATAGGTAAAGTCAGGTCTCAAAAATTCCTCTCCCCTTGCTCCACTGAATAATGCTTCAGCATGTGACTCAAGCCACTGCTGCTCTCCCCTTCACGCAGCACCGGTGGGAAGGGGGGGAACAGGTAAGATACAGGGGGGGGATAAGGAGCAGATTTTTTGGTCAGTCCCTTGAATTGCTGCTAATAGCAGCTTAGTGAGATGGAATACCACTATTGGAGTGCTGGAAGTATGTGGTAACTACTTAGAAAGAGCCACCCTAGGACCAGGGTTTGAAGCACAGGGTTTCCTGCCAGAGAACAAGTGTTGCATGTCCTTGCACTTGTGCTCCTCCCACCAGCTTCCTCCTCCCAGAGCATGCAATTTTAAACAACTTTCTAATTTACTTCTATTTGTCTAATTTGTCTTCATTCTTTTGGTATATTTTTTTGAAAAGCAGGGATGTACGCGTAGGAGTCAGCCCATTTCGGGATCACTATATGGCAGCAGTTTTGCAAGAATGTTATCCATTTGCAAGAGCACTAGATGGCTGTGCTATCTCCTGCCATATAGTGGTTCAAATGCCTACCTAGGTATCTCTTCAACACTGAATATCATGGAAACAAAGCTAATTTGATAATAGAAGCAAATTGGATTTTTTTTTTAAAATAGTATCACAAAGGAAAATGCATAGGCTTCATATCCTTTTAAAAATAACCTTAAAGAGACAGCAAAGTCAAAATTAAACTTCCATGATTCAGTTGAAATGTTAAAATTTACTTTGAATATCAAATTTTCTTTGTTCTTTGGTATCCTTTGTTGAAAAGTAAACCTATATAGGGCAGTAGACTTATAGTGTAGAGTGTAAGAGTATGCATGTGTCTTTAGTATTCCATGACAGTAATGTTCGCCACATTTTAACATTAAAGGGACAGTCTACACCAAAATGTTTCTTATTTAAAAAGATAGATAATCCTTTTATTACCCATTCCCCGTTTTTGCATAACCAACACAGTTATATTAATATGCTTTTTACCTCTGTGATTACCTAGTATCTAAGCCTTTGCAGACAGCCTCCTTATCTAAGTGCCTTTGACAGACATGCAGTGTAGTCAATCAGTGAAGACTCCTAAATAACTTCATGGGAGTGAGCACAATGTTATCTATATGACACATGTGAACTAGCACAGTCTAACTGTGAAAAACTTTCAAAATGCTCTGAGCTAGGAGGCGGTTTTCAACGGTTTAGAAATCAGTTTGAGCCTAGCTAGGTTTAGCTTTTCAAAAATACCACCAAGGGAACAAAGCAAATTTGATGATAAAAGTAAATTGGAAAGTTGTTTAAAATGTCATGCCCTATCTGAATCATGAAAGTTTAGTTTTGACTTTGCTGTCCCTTTAATACAAATCGTGCTGCCATACATGTAGATTACAAGTTATGGGTGTAACGGGGTGCGAAACGAATGCAACAAAAGTTGCGTTATTTCACACTCCATAGCGCTGCCATTACAGGCCGGCTTGTGCGTGCGCAATGTCTATATACCTGTCTACCACAATCCCCCACTTCAATAACTAATAAAGTCTATTAACCCCTAAACCGCCATAGCCCACAATGCAATAAACCTAACCCCTAACTAACCCCCCCTAAATAAACTAAAATTACCTAATTTACAAAACACTTAAATTACTATTAAATTAAAAAAAAAAACACTACTTTTAAAATACAAATAAACTAAGTATAAATTAAAGGGGCAGTCTGATCAAAATTCAGGAGTAGACTGTCCCTTTAAGCAAGAATTACAGAAAATAAAAAAATCTAAGATTACAGAAAATAATATACAAAATTTTCTAAATTTTAAATAAATTACACCTAATCCCTATGAAAATAAAAAGCCCCCCCAAAATAAAAACACCCCCTAATCTAAAAAACTACCAGTAGCCCTTAAAAGGACTTTTTGCAGGGCATTGCTCCAAGATTATCAGCTCTTTTGCCAAAAAAACACACAAAGCCCCCCCTAACAGTAAACCCCTTCACCCACCAAACCCCCCCAAAAAAACTAACAATAAAAACCCTAAACTACCCATTGCCCTGAAAAAGGTATTTGTTGGGCATTGCCCTTAAAAGGGCTTTCAGCTCTTTTGCTGCTCACCCTATCTAAATAAACTAAATCCCCCCAAAAACCCTTTAAAAAACCCTAAGTCTAACCCCCAAGTGGTCCTTACCTGTCCTGAAGTTCAGCGGAGAAGGTCCTGTTCCAGGCGGTGCAGTCTTCTTCCAAGCGGCGACCTCTTCTTTCTTCTTCCTGGAACCAGCCGTCGTGGAGCGGAGGGCGGAGTTGAAGACTGATGACCGCGGAGCTGAAGACCGGCAACTCTGGAACTGAAGACCGGTGACCCCAGAGCCATGGAGCGTGGAGGATCCTCTTCATACGATCTCCGCCGTACACTGAATAGGAATTCAAGGTACGCAATTAAAAATGGCGTCCCTTGAATTCCTATTGGCTGATTTGAGCCTTCAAATTCAAATCAGCCAATCAGATGATAGCTACTGAAATCCTATATTAGTTATGTTAGTTTAATTGTTAGTTTAAACTTATTTTTTTTTTTTTTATTTGACAGATAAGTTTTAATTTAAGGGAAATTGCAATTTTAATATAAAGTTAGGGGGCTTTAGGTTTAGGGGTAACTAGTTTTTATTAGTTTATTGCGATGTGGGGGGCTTGGTTTAGGGGTTAATAGGTTTATTATAGTGGAAGTTTTATGTAACAGTTTTGTTGTGTAAAACTCATAACTGTAATGCTCGTGGGATACCCCTCTATCAGACCGAACTCGGCCAGTAGTCTTGTTATCCCAGCGTTGAGCCAGAATGATAGGGAATATCCCAGGGCAGAGAAAGTTAGTAAGATGAGGAGTGCGGCACTCACCACAGGCAGGACAGTCCCCAGTGGAAACGGCAGAACAGAGCAAGTGAAATCACTGGAATGTATATTATCAGGGATATTTGTGGTACTGATGTAATACCACAAATCCCCTATAGGAGGCGCTAATGACTAGGGGCAGAGTATAGTACTGGAATGGTAATACAATCAATATGCCCCTGGTAATACCATATATGTGAATAGAATTATAAATCTAAAAATCAGTAATAATTAAAAAATAATAATAATAAAAAATATATATTAAAAAATGGTTAAAATATATATATATACAGACGTATCAAATGGTCAAATGGAAAAGTTCAAATGAAGTCCAAATGAGTCCAGAAATAGATAGATAAGGCAGCTCTCGGTCTTCACCCAAACGATGGTGTATCTTCAAAAAATGGTTAACTGCAAGGAAAACAGAAACAGAGGCGCCACATGTGTAGATCAATCAAAACTGACAAAATCCAAGCAAGATGAGATACAGGATACTCACAAACGTGAAGGCACTCTCTTGTGCCTGTAGGGGCAGGCTGGTATTTTAACAGCAAACCAGCTGGCTGTACCAAGGGATCCCCGTCAGGATATCCTACAGTTGTGGTGGATCTCACAACAGCAACCCTTAACTAGGTTACTTCCAGCAAAAAGGAAAATATGTCCAGAGGGGAGGAAGGCTAAACAGCCTTATGGTTACTGGCAAGGGAAATGCCACACGAACACCAGATTTGTTAAAAAGGTTTCAAGTATTTTATTTTTCAAAAGATAAAAAAATACCATCAGTAACAAATTACAGCTGGGTGTGTTATATGGCAAGTCTCCTTGTATATGCAGAGATAATGGCGACGTGTTTCTCAGGGAAGACCCTGTTTCATCAGGCTTGTATACTCTAAAACAGTTTAAATCCCCTTTATATAGGGATCAGTAACCATATGTTTGCAATAAACCCTCCCCTTCCTTAACATCAACCAATAAAACCTTTCCTTTCCAAAAACTCCCACTTGTTGCCTTAATTAGAAGTTTATTATAATTTTTTCTTTTGTACTATGCTCACTTGATAAAGAATCAATGAGATATAACCCTAATGTGGTTGTCTGTGAAATTAGATCTAAATAATAATGTGTCGATTATGAGATCGTTATAAGTGTGTAAATGTAAACAAACTCTGTAGGTAATCGTTCCTTGACCAATTGCAAGCCATCTTAAGGGGGCTTGTATAATTTGAGGCATCTAATTGGTTTATGTGCTCCTAGTCTGATGACTGCAAGTACCATCATGCCTCTGTGCCGGAACTACAAGGAAAATGTGTCTGCGTGATTGCATGTTGTTCTCTAACCGGCTAATCTAAATGACTACAAGTACCATCATGCTTCTATATTCTATACCGGAAGTACCCGGATAATGTGTTCGCGTGACTGTTACTTTGTAGTCCTTTTGTTCCTGGAGGGGGCTTGTACTTATTTATCCATTTAATTGGTTAGTGTCACGTTACAATGACCTGTAGCTGCCATCTTGCTCTGATTGACTACAATTACCATCATGCTTCTGTGTGTCATATCAAAAACACTCTCTAATTGTCTATTAGACATTCACTTAAAGTTTCCCCACGAAAGCGTATTGGGTCAACTTATAATACTTTTGCAGATGAACATATTGCGCTCCCCAATATGATAGTGGGGGCACCAAAAGAGATAAAGAATTGTATATATAAACAAAAAAATAGTTACTGTAAAACTCAATATTCTCTCTTATGTTAATGTGGTGACAAATAAAATAAATAAAAAGTGCTAATGATAACTAAACTATACTATGCTCACCCTATATAATTGTAACTGAAAACTCTCACAGATTTTTGACATGAATATATACTGTCAGTGCGCATTGATTTGTAATAGAAGTGACTTTCCCTTTTCACCTTATGAGATATATTAATCCCCACCATTATGATAGTAATAGTAATAATGGTGAGAGTGAAGGATGTACTGTGTGAGGTGTTATATATTATACTAAATATGTTGTAAAGAATAAAAGTGAATGGTCATGTTTAGGACACTGGTGGCTAATGCAACATAAGTGTGTGTGAAGACAGTTACAAATAGTGTGAAGTTAATAGTGAATTCATAATAATGTTTTAGACTGCCACATCGTCTAAGCTATACCCTACTGTTGTGATAAAGTGTTGATGTGATTATCTCTAATAAGTGAATGCCTATTGCAATATATAATGATGATAAAGTGGTTGTGTCACCACGTCAAGTAATCTCAACGTATACGGCTATGTGAATGCCATTTTGTATAATAGGTGTAATGATGTAATATGTTATTATCCTATTAGTACAAAAGAAAAAATTATAATAAACTTCTAATTAAGGCAACAAGTGGGAGTTTTTGGAAAGGAAAGGTTTTATTGGTTGATGTTAAGGAAGGGGAGGGTTTATTGCAAACATATGGTTACTGATCCCTATATAAAGGGGATTTAAACTGTTTTAGAGTATACAAGCCTGATGAAACAGGGTCTTCCCTGAGAAACGCGTCGCTATTATCTCTGCATATACAAGGAGACTTGCCATATAACACACCCAGCTGTAATTTGTTACTGATGGTATTTTTTTATCTTTTGAAAAATAAAATACTTGAAACCTTTTTAACAAATCTGGTGTTCGTGTGGCATTTCCCTTGCCAGTAACCATAAGGCTGTTTAGCCTTCCTCCCCTCTGGACATATTTTCCTTTTTGCTGGAAGTAACCTAGTTAAGGGTTGCTGTTGTGAGATCCACCACAACTGTAGGATATCCTGACGGGGATCCCTTGGTACAGCCAGCTGGTTTGCTGTTAAAATACCAGCCTGCCCCTACAGGCACAAGAGAGTGCCTTCACGTTTGTGAGTATCCTGTATCTCATCTTGCTTGGATTTTGTCAGTTTTGATTGATCTACACATGTGGCGCCTCTGTTTCTGTTTTCCTTGCAGTTAACCATTTTTTGAAATCACTGGAATGGTCAGACTAGCAGGATTCGGCAACAGTAAAGCAGTCCAAGGACAAACCACTAGAATGGTCAGGCAGGCAGAGTTTGGCAAAGGTAAAATAGTTTAAGGGCATACAACTAGAATGGTCAGGTAGGCAGGGTTCGGCAACAAGAGGCAATCCAGAATAACAGGGGTTAATAAGCAGAGTAGTCAGATAGGCAGGGTTCAGTAGCAGTATATCAGTCCAGCAATTTAGGGGTTAAACAGGTAGAGTAGTCAGAGAGGAATAGTTCAGCATCAGCGTATTGATCCAGTAGTTCAGAGGTATAGCAGGCAGAGTAGTTAGACAGGCAGGGTTCATACACAGCAAGGCACTACAAAAAACGATCTATCACTCCCAGGAGTACACAAAGTAACACCTATACTTGAGCAGTGATAGATCATGAGGAATTAATTAAAATAGGTACAGGATCTGCGCCTAGGCATTAGGACCGGAAAGGAGCGTGCGGCGATGACGTCAGTGCCGCACGCCTACGGACCCGACACAGCCCCTGGCAACGAGCAGGGAAGGAGACGCTGTGTCCCTAGCAACGGCTAGAGCGGCACAGCGTGATAATAACTACTGCTCTCATATGGCGGTACGGTCGTTATAGGGTGTAACACAAGCTTTTTAGCCTCACTGCAAAACTCGTAATGGCAGTGCTATTGAAGTCCCATGAAAAAACTTAATTTTTACGAGTGCAGAATTGACGTTGCATTACAGGCTAAAAGGCTTGCGGTACAGCTATACAAAACGTGTAATGGCTGCAATTCTGTTTTAACGCTGAAATGGCCATTTCTTCAGCGTTAAAAGATGAATGCACAACTCATAATCTACCTGATAGTGTGCTAAACACATATGAATATTCCTTAGCTTCTTTGAGCCTACCTAAACTTCAACAAAGCAAAATTAATAAAAGAAGTACATTTTAGAGTTGTTGGTAACTATTATTTTTTGTCTGTGCATAGGTCTTATAGGATTGTCTGATCAAGAAAGTTGAATTAATTATTTTACATTTTGCATTGATGTAGCTCATTTAACGATATTTTAAGAACTCTTAAAAATGTGTTTTGTTCACCGAAACCAGTTGAGTGTTTTTATCAGTGTTGAGCTTTTTTACTGTAGATGCGACTAAACTGGAGTTTCTTTGGATGTGAAGAAGATTCCGGCTGCTTTTTAATAAAGGCGCAACTTTTATACACCATCTTATGAGTTCATTCTGTTTAGTGCTCTTCTTAATCTGATGGTATTGCAGTATATTGGTTTTCTCTTCGTTGATGTTCTGTTGATCGAGAACAGTTAATGGAGACCCTGAAGGTGAAAGCCTTGAATGGAGCAAGAATTCTGAAGGGAGACATCGCCGCCATTCTTTTTCAGATTTTAACTGATTTTACGAGATAATTATCTTTAATCAAGACGAACAGTTTTGTAAATTACTTTTAATAGGAAAAAGTGTCTGCAACTTATATAGTCTTAACAGTTTACAGGCTAAAAGATACAAATTGTGTCAGGTTGGACATTGGTGCTATAGGTTTGTGCCCCTAGAATAAAGGCGTACTTAACTTAAAATATTATTTTCCATACAATGTTTAACCTAATGAGATGTTCTCATCATCCACATTGGTGAATGTGTGTGCATAATAAGCCATTCATATCATGTAAGGGGAGCACCCATTGGATGTCGTTACAGCTTTTACAGGCTGGATATTGTTAGTGGCCTAGTGGAGAGCACTCCCAAGCTGTCAGTGGGAGTGTTGGTGAAATCATCACAAATGTGTAGTGAGGTCACAAATGACTGGAGTCAGAGTAGCTTCAAAGGAACTGGTTGGGGTAGTTTTTTTAAAATCACTCAATCTCAGCTTCCTTCTCAGTTATAGATGATCAACAATCCTTGTTTGAAAGTAAATAACCTGATCTGGAAATGCACCCAGTGCCCTAAACTATATATAAGCAAAATGTTAAAAATACACAACATGAGGTTTTATTGTGAAGGCTTTGTTTATGCACTCATAATACAAATCTAAAATGTTTATAGACACCCAATATTTTATATTTTAAACTTTAATTTCTACTGTGGCACAAAGCACCCCTCTAGTTTTTATTACAATTTCCAAAAGACTGTATGGGCCCCTTTTTTAAAATTGTATACCACTGGTAAAATTGTAGTAACGTTATCAAAGCAGCAACAGTGGTCACCTAACTATTTTCAATGTTATTTAATAAAATATTAACATACATATAGATTGTTTTAACAATTTTTGATTCAGTCTTCTCACCTGCAATCAAATATAGATATGATAAAGATTTAGTAATAGATTTATTAAGCAGCGGATGCTACTTTCTATGCCCATCAATGCAGGCTCGTCTGAAATTGAAGTAAAGAAGCAACGGTGGTGGACTGAAATCATCCCGATCTGATACAATACGGCCCAAAATGTTTTTGAAATCCATACGCATTTTACTATCTCTACCTTCTTTAATTATGAACTAAAAGGTAGAATCCTGATTTTTTTTTTTTTTTTGCTTTTTTCTAACTTTTGAAAATAACTTCTGGAAAAGTTCACCTCAAGGGACATGAAATCCAAAAGTTCTCTTTCATGATTCAGATGGAGCAAACAATTTTAAATATCTTCTCAGTGTACCACTATAATCAATTTTGCTTTATTCTCTTGGTATCCTTTATTGAAGGAGAAGTAACGCTGCTGGGAGCTAGCTGAACACATCAGGAAGCTAATAATAACAGGTATATATGTACAGTCATCATTTAGCTGCTAACTCCCAGCTCCTGAGCCTACTTAAGTTTGATTTCAACTAAGTATTACAAGAGAACAAAGCAAATTAGATAAAAGAAGTAAATTCTAAAGTTTTTTTTAATAGTATGCTCTCTCTGAATCATAAAAGAAAATGTTTTTGTTTCATGTACCTTTTAGACTTTGGAGACACTACCAAAATGTACCACAGCTACCAATGCTCCGAAGATTGGTAAGGTTCTAAGGCCTTGTACTCTTTTCAGTTTCATTACATAGAATTAATACAAATCCTTTGATTCTTCAATTTTAAAGACTTTGGGGCCTATGTATCAAAGATCTTGCGGACCTGACCCAACAGTGCGGATCAGGTCCGTAAGACCTCGCTGAATGCGGAGAGCAATACACTCTCCGTATTCAGCATTGCACCAGCAGCTCACAAGAGCTGCTGGTGCAACGCCGCCCCCTGCAGACTCTCGGCCAATGGGCCGCCAGCAGGGAGGTGTCAATCAACCTGATCGTACTCGATCAGGTTGAATTGTGGCGATTCCTGTCCGCCTGCTCAGAGCAGGCGGACAGGGTTATGGAGTAGCGGTCTTTAGACTGCTGCTTCATAACTGCTGTTTCTGGTGAGTATGAAGACTCGCCAGAAACACGGCCAACAAGCTCCATACAGAGCTTGATAAATGGGCCTCTTTATCTATACTGGCACCATCAAACCATCCTATTTTATTAAATCATTTCTGTTTAATGTTCCAGACTAATAAACTTAGTATACATTTATTTACGTCTGTTCTCTATGAATTGGCTGTGTATTTGTTTAAGATTAGCAGGAGTTTGTGAACAATTAAGGTATAATTAATCTTTTAGTCAACTATGAATATAACTGATGACCCAGGCTAGCCTGATGTTCCATATTGAAAAATGTATTTG
Source organism: Bombina bombina (assembly GCF_027579735.1). NCBI lineage: Eukaryota > Metazoa > Chordata > Amphibia > Anura > Bombinatoridae > Bombina > Bombina bombina. Next base: position 215,429,727 of record NC_069502.1, read on the forward strand.
GCAAGCTCAATTGGCAGCAGCAGTTTTATGTAGGTTTAGTTTTATACAACAAACTTTAAAGTTTTTAGAACTGACACAAGAACTAGTATGCATTTCAGATAAACTTTATATCACAATGTGTTCAAAAAGATTTCCCTGTTTTTCATTATTTGTATTCTTGTTATGGGTTATCTATATAATGGCAGTCGAGCCTCTCCTCATACTGACATTTCCATATCTCATAAAATGGAGCATAAAACAAAATTATTTTGGTGATAATATATCTGTGACTCTGCATTTCTTTTGTTTTCTGCTTTTTATCTTTTTCACTCTCCTTTCACATTTTGGAGCTAATAAATTATAAACGTAAAGGATCACTAAATATAAACACTTACTTTGAATTTCAAATGAGCAATATTTTTTTTTGACAAATTTCAGACTTTCCTTTCATTTCTCTGTCCCTATGTCATTAGCCAAGCACACATGCATACATATAAACACACAAATATATATATATATATATATATATATATATATATATATATATATATATATATATATAGAAAGAGAGAGAGAGAGAAAGAGAGCGAAAGAGAGAGAGAGAAATATATATTTTTAAAAAAAGAACATTTTCTTCTAAGTGAAGAACATAGGAATTTAAAGTATTCCTAACGCACCTTGGCTTTAGCGTAGTTGGTCTAGCCCAGATATGGGTTAGCATGTAAGAGATACATTGAAAAGATTTTTAGAGTACCCCATGGAAAGCTAATGGGAGATGGAGTTAGCGCGTTCATGATATCCAGAGAGCTAAAGTTAGCGCGCCTGAATTTTTCACTCACGCTCTAACTTTTACCTGTTAATATCAGTGCTAACATGGGAGCACTAATGTTTGGCCTTGAGCGCAGTTAGTGCTCATTAGCGATAAAAATGTATTGCTCCACTTGCAATCAAGGCCACTGTACATACTTAAGGAGCTTAATTATCATGTGTAAATTAAGAAGAGAAAGTGACCATGACCAATAACCCCACCCTAAGAAAACTCAACATGTTATGTGCAGACTGAAAAAAGGAGACCAATAACTAAACGTTGTGGTAACCCAACAACTATTAATAAAAGAGTCCGAAAATGTGTTATAGGTGTATATGATGAAGTTACCATTAGAGAGATAAAATAAGAACCACAATAGGGCTTTGTTACAGATAGTATTAGAGGGTTTGGAGGCAAAGGTTATGAAAAATATAAAAAAATTGGGGACAATAAAGTACATTTTACTTTAGCTCCTTTGTCATGTAATATATATTTGTGAGTTAAATATTTTATTTTAATATATTACACATGCGTTTTGTGAATATATTGAAATGTTAACACTTTACTTCAGGCCTACAAAAGCGCAACATTTCCCAGCGCTATGTTTATTGAGATTAGTTGCAACTAATTGTAATATGAGTGATAACAGGACACCGTGTGCTAGCACTGTGTGCGTTAAGATCCTCTGGTAAATCTATTTTACTATACCACTTTTACGCTATTCTTAGCTCAGGGTCACACTAAGAATAACGCTCCCTGTGTTGTAGGTTGTGCTCCACTTGTAATCTTGCTCATTATAAGAATATGAAAGCCAAAAATGTTACTGAGAACAAATAAAAACCATAGCAAAAATTTATATTAGTTGTACAGTATGAATAAGGAAATAACCTTACCAGCCAATGGTTCTGTGTCTATCAAGTTACCAAGTGTTTGTGAAAACAATTGGATTTAGCTCACAGCATTTGTTCTATTGTGTGTGGCTCTTGAGACAATATACATATTTGTATATAAATACATTAGCTTTTTTTGGATATCATTATTAATACCTAAGTTACACAAAAATATTTATACAAAATATGCTAGATGTTACAGCAAATATTAGTACAGAAATGGCTAGAATACTCCCCTCTCCCCTATGTGTACTGCTGCCTTCTATCAGTCTCTCCCTAAAGACTGCTATGGAATAGTGGATATGGAATATAGAGGCGTAGGTTTGGTCTTGTCTGGTGCTCCGATATGAGCCTGAGAATAAAAGGACTTTGCTTTTATATGTATAGATCAACACCATATAATTAGTGCAGTATACTCACTCTGAAATAATTCTGAGTCCGGCTTCTTCATTTAAGTATAGCTGGTATACTGAATAAGATCTCTTAGTTCCAATATAATCCGAAATAATCGGAAATCCGGCTCCTCCTGTGATGTTTCTGGTTATAATGTAATAATTCCAATAGGCAGAAAGCAAATATTCATAAAAAACATAATTTATGCTTACCTGATAAATTCCTTTCTCCTGTAGTGTAGTCAGTCCACAGGTCATCCATTACTTATGGGATTATATCTCCTCCCTAACAGGAAGTGCAAGAGGATCACCCAAGCAGAGCTGCTATATAGCTCCTCCCCTCTACGTCATACCCAGTCATTCGACCGAAACCAAACGAGAAAGGAGAAACTATAGGGTGCAGTGGTGACTGGAGTTTAAGTTAAATTTTTTTAGACCTGCCGTAAACAACAGGGCGGGCCGTGGACTGACTACACTACAGGAGAAAGGAATTTATCAGGTAAGCATAAATTATGTTTTCTCCTGTTAAGTGTAGTCAGTCCACGGGTCATCCATTACTTATGGGATACCAATACCAAAGCTAAAAGTACACGGATGAAGGGAGGGAAAGGCAGGATCTTTACACGGAAGGAACCACTGCCTGTAGAACCTTTCTCCCAAAAACAGCCTCCGAAGAAGCAAAAGTGTCAAATTTGTAAAATTTTGAAAAAGTATGAAGTGAAGACCAAGTTGCAGCCTTGCAAATCTGTTCAACAGAGACCTCATTCTTAAAGGCCCAAGTGGAAGCCACAGCTCTAGTAGAATGAGCTGTAATCCTTTCAGGAGGCTGCTGTCCAGCAGTCTCATATGCTAAACGTATTATGCTACGAAGCCAAAAAGAGAGAGAGGTAGCCGAAGCTTTTTGACCTCTCCTTTGTCCAGAATAAACAACAAACAGGGAAGAAGATTGACGAAAATCCTTAGTTGCCTGCAAATAAAATTTCAGGGCACGGACGACGTCTAGATTGTGCAGAAGTCGTTCCTTCTTTGAAGAAGGGTTAGGGCACAATGATGGAACAACAATCTCTTGATTGATATTCCTGTTAGTGACTACCTTAGGTAAGAACCCAGGTTTAGTACGCAGAACTACCTTGTCTGAATGAAAAATCAGATAAGGAGAATCACAATGTAAGGCCGATAACTCAGAGACTCTTCGAGCCGAGGAAATAGCCATTAAAAACAGAACTTTCCAAGATAACAGCTTGATATCAATGGAATGAAGGGGTTCAAACGGAACACCTTGCAGAACGTTAAGAACTAAGTTTAAGCTCCACGGCGGAGCAACAGTCTTAAACACAGGCTTAATCCTAGCCAAAGCCTGACAAAAAGCCTGAACGTCTGGAACTTCTGACAGACGTTTGTGTAAAAGGATAGACAGAGCTGAGATCTGTCCCTTTAACGAACTAGCAGATAAACCCTTTTCTAAACCTTCTTGTAGAAAAGACAATATCCTAGGAATCCTAACCTTACTCCATGAGTAACTCTTGGATTCGCACCAATGTAAGTATTTACGCCATATTTTATGGTAAATTTTCCTGGTAACAGGTTTCCTAGCCTGTATTAAGGTATCAATCACTGACTCCGAGAATCCCCGCTTTGATAGAATCAAGCGTTCAATCTCCATGCAGTCAGCCTCAGAGAAATTAGATTTGGATGTTTGAAAGGACCCTGAATCAGAAGGTCCTGTCTCAGAGGCAGAGACCAAGGTGGACAGGACGACATGTCCACTAGATCTGCATACCAGGTCCTGCGTGGCCACGCAGGCGCTATTAGAATTATCGATGCTCTCTCCTGTTTGATCCTGGCAATCAATCGAGGAAGCATCGGGAAGGGTGGAAACACATAAGCCATGTTGAAAACCCAAGGTGCTGTCAGAGCATCTATCAGTACCGCTCCCGGGTCCCTGGACCTGGATCCGTAACAAGGAAGCTTGGCGTTCTGGTGAGACGCCATGAGATCCAGATCTGGTTTGCCCCAATGCTGAAGCAGTTGGGCAAACACCTCCGGATGAAGTTCCCACTCCCCCGGATGAAAAGTCTGGCGACTTAGGAAATCCGCCTCCCAGTTCTCCAAGCCTGGGATGTGGATCGCTGACAGGTGGCAAGAGTGAGACTCTGCCCAGCGAATTATCTTTGAGACTTCCATCATCGCTAGGGAACTCCTTGTCCCTCCCTGATGGTTGATGTAAGCCACAGTCGTGATGTTGTCCGACTGAAACCTGATGAACCTCAGAGTTGCTAACTGAGGCCAAGCCAGAAGGGCATTGAAAACTGCTCTTAATTCCAAAATGTTTATTGGAAGGAGTCTCTCCTCCTGAGTCCATGATCCCTGAGCCTAGAAGGGAATTCCAGACAGCGCACCAACCTAGCAGGCTTGCGTCTATTGTTACAATCATCCAATCTGGCCTGCTGAAGGGCCTCCCCCTGGACAGATGTGGCCGAGAAAGCCACCATAGAAGAGAATCTCTGGTCTCTTGATCCAGATTTAGCATAGGGGACAAATCTGAGTAATCCCCATTCCACTGACTTAGCATGCACAATTGCAGTGGTCTGAGATGCAGGCGTGCAAAAGGTACTATGTCCATTGCCGCTACCATTAAGCCGATTACCTCCATGCATTGAGCCACTGACGGGTGTTGAATGGAATGAAGGACACGGCAAGCATTTAGAAGTTTTGATAACCTGTCCTCTGTCAGGTAAATTTTCATTTCTACAGAATCTATAAGAGTCCCCAAGAAGGGAACTCTTGTGAGTGGCAATAGAGAACTCTTTTCTACGTTCACCTTCCACCCATGCGACCTTAGAAATGCCAGAACTAACTCTGTATGAGACTTGGCAGTTTGGAAACTTGACGCTTGTATCAGAATGTCGTCTAGGTACGGAGCTACCGCTATTCCTCGCGGTCTTAGTACCGCCAGAAGAGAGCCCAGAACCTTTGTAAAGATTCTTGGAGCTGTAGCTAACCCGAAGGGAAGAGCTACAAACTGGTAATGCCTGTTTAGGAAGGCAAACCTTAGATACCGGTAATGATCCTTGTGAATTGGTATGTGAAGGTAGGCATCCTTTAAATCCACTGTGGTCATGTACTGACCTTTTTGGATCATAGGTAAGATGGTCCGAATAGTTTCCATTTTGAACGATGGAACTCTTAGGAATTTGTTTAGGATCTTTAAGTCCAAGATTGGTCTGAAGGTTCCCTCTATTTTGGGAACCACAAACAGATTTGAGTAAAACCCTTGTCCGTGTTCCGACCGCGGAACTGGGTGGATCACTCCCATTAGTAAAAGGTCTTGTACACAGCGTAGAATTGCCTCTTTCTTTATCTGGTTTGCTGACAACCTTGAAAGATGAAATCTCCCTTTTGGAGGAGAAGCTTTGAAGTCCAGAAGATATCCCTGAGATATGATCTCTAACGCCCAGGGATCCTGGACATCTCTTGCCCAAGCCTGGGCGAAGAGAGAAAGTCTGCCCCCCACTAGATCTGTTTCCGGATCGGGGGCCCTCACTTCATGCTGTCTTAGGGGCAGCAGCAGGCTTTCTGGCCTGCTTGCCCTTGTTCCAGGACTGGTTAGGTTTCCAGCCCTGTCTGTAGCGAGCAACAGTTCCTTCCTGTCTTGGAGCGGAGGAAGTTGATGCTGCTCCTGCCTTGAAGTTACGAAAGGCACGAAAATTAGACTGTTTAGCCCTTGGTTTGGCCCTGTCTTGAGGCAGGGCATGGCCCTTACCTCCAGTAATGTCAGCGATAATTTCTTTCAAACCAGGCCCGAATAATGTCTGCCCTTTGAAAGGTATGTTAAGCAATTTAGATTTAGAAGTCACATCGGCTGACCAGGATTTAAGCCACAGCGCTCTACGCGCTTGAATGGCGAATCCGGAGTTCTTAGCCGTAAGCTTAGTTAAGTTTACTATGGCATCAGAAATAAATGAATTAGCTAGCTTAAGGACTTTAAGCTTGTCTATAATCTCATCCAATGGAGCTGAGCTAAGGGTCTCTTCCAGAGACTCAAACCAGAATGCCGCCGCAGCTGTGACAGGCGCAATGCATGCAAGGGGTTGTAATATAAAACCTTGTTGAACAAACATTTTCTTAAGGTAACCCTCTAACTTTTTATCCATTGGATCTGAAAAAGCACAGCTATCCTCCACTGGGATAGTGGTGCGCTTAGCCAGAGTAGAAACTGCTCCCTCCACCTTAGGGACCGTCTGCCATAAGTCCCGTGTGGTGGCGTCTATTGGAAACATTTTTCTAAATATAGGAGGGGGGGAAAAGGGCACACCGGGCCTATCCCACTCCTTGCTAATAATCTCTGTAAGCCTCTTAGGTATAGGAAAAACGTCAGTACACACCGGTACCGCATAGTATCTATCCAGCCTACATAATTTCTCTGGAATTGCAACCGTGTTACAATCATTCAGAGCCGCTAATACCTCCCCTAGTAATACACGGAGGTTCTCAAGCTTAAATTTAAAATTTGAAATGTCTGAGTCCAGTTTACTTGGATCAGATCCGTCACCCACAGAATGAAGCTCTCCGTCCTCATGTTCTGCAAATTGTGACGCAGTATCAGACATGGCTCTATTATTATTAGCACACTCTGTTCTTACCCCAGAGTGATCGCATTTACCCCTAAATTCTGGCAATTTAGATAGTACTTCAGTCATAACATTAGCCATGTCTTGCAAAGTGATTTGTATGGGCCGCCCTGATGTACTTGGCGCCACAATATCACGCACCTCCTGAGCGGGAGGCGAAGGTACTGACACGTGTGGAGAGTTAGTCGGCATAACTTCCCCCTCGTTGTCTGGTGAAATTTTCTTTACATGTACAGATTGGCTTTTATTTAAAGTAGCATCAATGCAATTAGTACACAAATTTCTATTGGGCTCCACATTGGCCTTTAAACATATTAAACAAAGCGATTCATCTGTGTCAGACATGTTTAAACAAACTAGCAATGAGACTAGCAAGCTTGGAAAATACCTTTCAAATAAATTTACAAGCAATATAAAAAACGTTACTGTGCCTTTAAGAAGCACAAAAAACTGTCACAGTTGAAATAACAATGAACCAAATTAGTTATAGCAACCAAATTTTCACAGTAAATGCATTAAGTTAGCAAAGGATTGCACCCACCAGCAAATGGATGATTAACCCCTTAGTACCCAAAAACGGATAACAATTTAATATAAACGTTTTTATCACAGTCAAAACACACTCTCACAGGTCTGCTGTGAGTGATTACCTCCCTCAAAACTAGTTTTGGAGACCCCTGGGCTCTGTAGAGACGTCCTGGATCATGGAGGAAGAAATAGGAAGACTGTGACTGAATTTTTACTGCGCAATAAAGCGCTAAAATAGGCCCCTCCCACTCATAATACAACAGTGGGGAAGCTCAGTAAACTGATTTTATTCAGAAACAAACGACAGCCATGTGGTAAAAATCATGCCCATAAAGTTTTATCACCAAGTACCTCAGAAAAAAACGATTAACATGCCAGTAAACGTTTTAAAAATAAAATTATGAAATGTTATTAATAAGCCTGCTGCTAGTCGCTTTCACTGCAGTGGAGGCTCAAATATTACTTAAATGTATACAGTATTTTCTTAATGAAGTTCCATTCCCCAGAAATACCTCAGTGTAAACATACATACATATCAGCCTGATACCAGTCGCTACTACTGCATTTAAGGCTGCACTTACTTTACATCGGTATTAGCAGTATTTTCTCAGTCAATTCCATTCCTTCGAAAATAATATACTGCAACATACCTCCTTGCAGGTGAACCCTGCCTGCTGTCCCCTGTTCTGAAGTTACCTCACTCCTCAGAATGGCCGAGAACAGCAAGTGGATCTTAGTTAAGATCATACACAAACTCAGGTAGATTCTTCTTCTAATGCTGCCTGAGAAAAAACAACACACTCCGGTGCTGTTTAAAATAACAAACTTTTGATTGAAGAAATAAAAACTAAGTTTAACAACCACAGTCCTCTCACACGTCCTATCTATTAGTTAGGTGCAAGAGAATGACTGGGTATGACGTAGAGGGGAGGAGCTATATAGCAGCTCTGCTTGGGTGATCCTCTTGCACTTCCTGTTAGGGAGGAGATATAATCCCATAAGTAATGGATGACCCGTGGACTGACTACACTTAACAGGAGAAACAAACATTTATTTAAAATATGTCACTATGGACAAACATAAAAGCTCTCATAAATAGCTTTACGCATTTCAACGATACAATCGTCTTTCTCAAGAGCAGTAAAAATTTGACCGCCATTGGAATATACAGGTGCAGGGTGTTCTTTTTCCGGTTTCACCAGAATCAGTCTTACAAAAATAAAAATAATCACAATGTATTCAATATCCTATGTTATCCTCATCCAATTTTTGTGTCAATAAATGCTTTTAGTATATCGAATTTTGTATGCACAATTGCGTTAACAGTCAATTTTTAAAACTTTACTACTTATAAATCGGATAAGTATATGCTGTATTACATAACCTATATCTCAGCCAATCAAGTTGAGTTTTGAGGAAGTTCCCTTTTGAGTTTGTTGTGTCATCAGTTCCAAATCAAGTCCGCTTCTGTATTGTGACCACATGTTCAAATTGGACCAATCCCAGATAATGTCCGCTTGTCTGTGTTTTCATATATCCGATAGCTAAGAGTTCTCGCTTAACATTGTAAGTTTTTCAATGCAATCTAAAAGCGCAATAAAAGTTTAGATCACTGATAACATATCATCATATTTATACAATAGTATATATTTGCTATATGGCCAAATCTAATATATTTTTACAGATGTTTATAACGTCACTATTCTAGATAGTTCACTACATGACCAAATGTAATTAAATAAAAGGAAAACTCAGTTATTATGTTTAGTAATGTTAACCTGATCTTAGGAAATACTAAATATAGTTATCCTATATTATCATATTTATATATAGGTAAATGTTTAGATAAAGGCTGCTACTCTGATATCTTTGTTTAATCCATGGTTTCCATAGGTTTTTAGTGTGTGAATCCACCATAGGTCTCTCTTATCCAATTCCTTTTCCATCTCCCCTCCACTCCATTGTAGGGATACCTTTTCTATACCAATCCAACATATATGATTTTTATTATTATAACAGGGACAATTATTATAGTGTATGGGAACTCCATGATTATCTTTCTTTTTATTTAGATGTTCAAGTATTCTTGTTTTTACAAAACGTGTCATTTGACCCAAATATTGTACCTTACATTCACACTGTAATAAATAAATACATTTTTTTGTTTTGCAAGTAATAAATTATTTGATTGGGTATGTTTTTTGTGTTACAGTTGAAGTAAATGTTTTATATTTTTTTGTGTGCTATTGCAGGCTTTGCAATGTCCACAAGTGTAAAATCCGGTTAGATTTGAAATTTGAATTGGTTTGGGGGGATTCATTCCTTTTATGAGGGATGGTGCCAGTTTTTGCTTAAAATTCATACCCTTCCTAAAAGTTATTGTTGGCTATCTGGAATGATAGTATTTAGATATTCATCATTTTTTAGGATGTTCCAGTGTTGATTTATAATGTGTTTAATTTGCTTATGTCCACAATTAAAAGTGGTAATAAATCTGGGGAAGTATGTACTTTGAGAGTTACATTTATTTGTACTGGATATTAGAGAAGTTCTATCTCTCCTACCAACTTCAATTCTGTCTTGTTCTAATATGTTGCTTTCATATCCTTTTTGTTCAAATCTCTCTTTAATATTTTTTGACTGTATGTTGAAATCTTCTATTGTATCGCAGTTCCCTCTGATACGGAGGAATTGGCCTTTAGGAACTGCCTTTAACCATATTGGGTGGTGGTCACTATCCTTCCTAATATATGTGTTTGTATCAGAATTTTTAAAATAGGTTTTAGTGTGTATGTTACCTTCTGATATGTATATAGAGAGATCTATAAAGGTGATCTCAGTTTTTTTTTAAATCATAGATTTTTATTCAGGTATTTAGTATGACAATAAGATTACTGTAATAACATAACATCACTGATATGTGACAACCTATAAATATACAATATAAATGAAAACAATGTCATAGAATACAGACATCCTCAAAGGTGACATAACTTAATCACATAAAGACAACCAAGCTAAACGTTACTTTAAAGTCCCAACAAATCATGCTTGATGTACATATATAAAATATTTCTGCTGGGCTATGATACCTGATTTTTAGTTTTATATAATTAAATAAGCAATCCTCTCAAGCAGACTAGTTCGCCTAATAGTATAATTTGTTTTATTCTCTTGATATTCTTTGATGAAAAGCATATCTAGATAGGCTCAGTAGCTGCTGATTGGTTCCTGCACATAGAAGCCTGGGGTGATTGGCTCACCCATGTGCATTGCTTTTTCTTCAACTATGAATATCTAAAAAATAAAGCAAAATAAACAATAGAAGTAAATTGTAATGTGGTTTAAATTTGTATTCTCTATCTGAATAATGAAAAAAAATTAGGGTTTAGTGGCCCTTTAACTGATAATTGAGGGAACATAAGATGTTGCAGTATAAAACTTACTATTCAGCTTTCGACACCTAGATGTTGCCTAGCCTCATGATCTCAGTATGGAGGGTTTATACAATAATAATAGGATAATTCACATGTCAGTGCTAAATGCATAAATATTTATAAAAATAAGACATTTAGTATTGCATTATTATGAACTACCTATAGGACAATAAACCTGCCACCCATTACTTAAATATATATGAGAAGATCAATAGGGCTCCCATTGAAAGAGAACACAATACACTATCATCGACTAGCTAGGCTTCTTAAAATATTCCCACCTTCTTAATAACATTGAGGCTCCTAAAATATATTCTGAGGTGATTACTGAACACTTTTACCTCCTCTCTTCTTCAATAAATTAAATAGGCCAACTGTGCTGAGCTGGAATTTTAACCTGTCAAGTGTGAACCTAAGATCCTGTATCACCAGAGTGGAAATACAATTAGGTAACCCAATGCATGTTTCAATTACATAAGCAAAATAATCCACTGAGGCATTAAATATAAGGAAAACGATCCAATGACTCAAAAGCAAGGGTTGAATATAAGCTCCATATGCTGATGAAATCGGCCACCTATGTAACTAGAGGTGCCTTATGTGGGAATTAATCAGATCCCAGGCCCAGCACCATACATTTCTCCAAAGTTATAGGGGTTTTAATTCCCCACCGAACTGGAAAAGGAAACTTAGGAAAATACTGGCATGTTATATCATATGTGTTTACAGGAACTTAGAATACAAGATATATATAAAGAAGATAGGTATCATGTTGAAACAGCTTAATCAATCAATGTACAAATATAAGCTTCTAAAATACATAACATTAAGACAATCTACTGAATAATCTGAATAATGCTGTCCACTATGAAACGTAGCGACATTTGAAACGTAAGTCCAGATATAAGGTCCCCCAAAGTCACAAAAACATGCATCCACATTCCTGCAATAGGAGGGCAGTCTAGAATTAGGAAAAAAGTTATTTCTGCATTTGCCTAAGTCCTGCTAGGGCACACACCAAGACTTCCACCCTAGCCCACTCCCATACGGATCCAGTTGTGTACATAATGGTGAGGATCCCAGCCCCAGTTTATGGATTTCTTGATAACCGGTATAACCTCCTGCATAGACCCTCTTACTTGATGCCTTGCTAGGCTCCGGAGTGGAAACACAAGCGGCTCCGCCGACATACATCTCTCCAATGTGGGTGTATGATAAATAACAGCCAAATGTCCTCTATGGGAGTCAGCCGTACCTCCCGCGTGAGATAACTGAGAGACAGTGTCTGCTCCTGGGTCTCCAATCAATAATGAGACCGGTAGTCGCTGGTATGCTCGGTCCACTGTGATCAGGGTTCTCAAGCTATCACAAGCCTGAATCATACTCAACCTCTTAGCGCCCAACTCACCCAGGTCTAAATGAAGTAAGTTATCTGGTGCATATGGCTCGACTCCAGGGTAAGTGGTCTCTTGCGCAATCATGGCAACCTCTTTTATTGAGGAATCTGCAATCTGTCTGTCATCTAACGATACCTCTGACAGCGTATGATCAGCTCTTCCTTGGCGCCAAGGTTGCCCGTCGCCATCTTTTTTTCGAATATCCCTGATGGTGCTCATAATGTCATCAAACCCATCATCCATCTTCCGTGCACATTCTTCCAATAGGGCCCATAGATTCACTTGCTGCTCCCCCATATTGAAAGAATCGTTTAGTTGCTTAAAGTTGACTGCAGATGAAAACTGCATTACTCGGTTATAAATGAAACCAAGGGGGGAAAATTATGCCTGTATGTACCAGCCACCACCTTCAGACTTGAGTAGTTTGAGTTCTGCTGGTGCTATCATAAAGAAGAGTGTATCGTTCAGCTCCTTAACTTCTCCGTAGTAAATGTGTTGAGATATAGAGCAATAGAACAGAATTCAGAGAAGATAATTATGATATTGTCATTTTTCTTTATGAGGAGCTTTCCTGCTTTGCTACTGATCATGGCGCTGGTTAGACACGCCCCCCGGTGATCTCAGTTTTATTCATCTCCGGTGTTAATATTATGTTCATATCATTATTATTTAAATGAGAAATTAAGATGTTTAATGCATCCTCACTATCATGCCAAATGCACAAAATATCATCTATGTATCTCCGCCAGGACACCAGGCTCGCCCCAATTGCATCATTGGACCATACATAAGTGTGTTCATAGTGGTCCATGTAAATACATGCATAACTTGGGGCGAACCTGGTGCCCATGGCGGTTCCACATACTTGTAAATAGTGGTTCCCATCAAACCAAAATAAATTATGTTCCAAAATAAATTCTATTAATATAATGATAAACTCTAGAAGTGAAGATGACACATTTGAATCCTGTTTTAATTTCCACTTTATAGCTTCTATGCCTTTTTGATGGTCAATAATAGAATAAAGTGAAGTCACATCCATTGTGAGCCAAGAATAACCTGGTTCCCATTTGGTATCATTGAGTAAATGTAATACTTGTTTAGTGTCCTTAAGATAAGATTTGGCTGTTTGTGCTTAAGGTTGTAATAGATGATCTTTAAAAGCTGATAGATTACAAGTTAGGGAATCTATCCCGCTAATAATTGGCCAAAAAATGTGATTTATTTATTACAGTGTGAATGTAAGGTACAATATTTGGGTCAAATGTCACGTTTTGTAAAAACAAGAATACTTGAACATCTAAATAAAATTGAGAAAAATAAAGATAATCATGGAGTTCCCATACACTATAATAATTGTCCCTGTTATAATAATAAAAATCATATATTTTGGATTGGTATAGAAAAAGTATCCCTACATTGGAGTGGAGCGGAGATGGAAAAGGAATTGGATAAAAGAGAACTATGGTGGATTCACACACTAAAAACCTGTGGACACCATGGATTAAACAAAGATATCAGAGTAGCAGCCTTTATTTATATATACATTTACCTATATATAAATATGATAATATAGGATAACTATATATATATTATTTCCTAACTGAGTTTTCCTTTTATTTAATTACATGACGTTATTAACATCTGTATAAATATATTAGATTTGGCCATATGTACTATTGTATAAATATGATAATATGTTATCAGTGATCTACACTTTTGTTGCGCTTTTATATCGCATTGAAAAACTTACAATGTTAAGCGAGAACTCTTATGGAACACAGACAAGTGGACATTATCTGGGATAAGACTTGTTTTCATTGTGGTTAATAAATATACTTGTTTGATTTAGTTAGATGTAGATAGTCTAATTTTATATATTATAATACATAATATCATATGTGTTTTATTTTTGGAAGGTAGATAAAGGTGAAATGTATTTTTATATTTATTGCACAGCTTTTACAATTTCATGCACGTGACACACAAATATACATCTCAAGTCAAACTCAAATGTCACGTTAGAAAACAACAATAATTTTCTTGCTGTTCTCTTGAAATAGATGAATACCAGTTTGTTAAAACTAAAACCATAAAAAACAAAAGTACTTATGATAGGTAGATATATTATGATAACTAAGAAGCAACAATATCAACAAATTGTTCTAGAATTTAAAGGATCAAAATTACAAATCTCAAATCTTGCAAGAAATCTTGGTGTTATGCTTGACAGTGAAATTTCCATGAAATGTCATATATTATCCATAGTACAAGCTTCATTTTTTCATTTAAAGAATATAGCCAGGATCAATCACCTACATTTCTACAGAAGATCTTCCCAAGATCATGCATGCTTTGGCAACATCACGTTTGGACTTCTGCCATTCACTTTTTATGGTCTCCCAGCAAAACTACTTCATCACCTTCAGTTGGTACAAAACACTGCAGCAAGGCTGCTAACTGGCCAGTCAAAATATTGCCATTTGACACCCATTCCCCACTCCCTGCGGAGTTATTTCCCTATTCAGTTTAGGGAAGCTTACTATGAAATCTCATGAGGGTTACGTGAAATCTCATGAGATCACAGTAAAATAGTTCATGACCTCAGCACTGCTGATACCGATTGGCTGCTGTTAATTTCTTCCTTTTTTATTTATTTTTTTACCGGCAGCTGGGCTGTAACTGAAAGATAACTGTTTACAGAGCACTTACTCTGGTGAGCTGAGGAAATATTGAAGTAAAATATCTTCCTTTTTATATAGAGATGCTCAGGTGATATTTTCCTGTCAAGTTACAGGTAACTTTGTATTTATTTTAACTAGGTACAATAGCTATTAAATAGTTAACTATTTAATAACTACCTAGTTAAAATAATTACAAAATTACCTGTAAAATAAATCCTAAAATAAGTTACCATTACACCTAACACTACCCTATCAATAAATTAATTAAATAAACTACAAATATCTAAACTAAAATACAATTAAATACACTAAACTAAATTACAAAAAATAAAAAAAAGATTACATGAATTTTAAGCTAATTACACCTAATCCAAGCCCCCTAATAAAATAAAAAAGTCCCCCAAAATAATAAAATGTCCCTATAAAAGTAATCAGCTCTATTACCAGCCCTTAAAAGGGCCTTTTGTGGGGCATTGCCCCAAAGTAATCAGCTCTTTTACCTGTAAAAAAAAGCACACACCCCCATTACAACCCATCACCCACACACCCCTACTCTAAAACCCACCCGATCCCCCCTTAAAAAAACCTAAGTCTAACCCCCAAGTGGTCCTTACCTGTCCTGAAGACCAGCGGAGAAGGTCCTGTTCTGATTAGAATAGCCAATAGAATTACAGTAGCTCTTATTCTATTGGCTACTCAAATCAGCCAATAGAATTAAAGTAGCTCTCATCCGATTGGCTGATTTGAATTTGAAGGCTCAAATCAGCCAATAGGAATTCAAGGGACGCCATTTTTAATTGCGTACCTTGAATTCCTATTCAGTATACGGCGGAGACCGTATGAAGAGGATCCTCCACGCTCCATGGCTCCGCGGTCTTCAGTTCCAGCATCGCCGATCTTCAGTTCCAGCATGGTCGGTCTTCAGTTCCAGAATGGACGGTCTTCAGCTCTGCGGTGATTGGTCTTCAACTCCTCCACTCCGCGCCGGCTGGTTCCTGGATGAAGAAGAGGTAGCCGCTGGAAGAAGACTTCACCGCCTGGAACAGGACCTTCTCCGCTGGTCTTCAGGACAGGTAAGGAGCACTTGGGTGTTAGACTTAGGTTTTTTTAAGGGGGGGATCGGGTGGGTTTTAGAGTAGGGGTGTGTGGGTGGTGGGTTGTAATGGGGGGGTGTTCTTTTTTTTACAGGTAAAAGAGCTGATTACTTTGGGGCAATGCCCCACAAAAGGCCCTTTTAAGGGCTGGTAATAGAGCTGATTACTTTTGTAGGGACATTTTATTATTTTGGGAGGCTTTTTTATTTTATTAGGGGGCTTAGATTAGGTGTAATTATCTTAAAATTTTTGTAATCTTTATTTATTTTTTGTAATTTAGTGTTTGATTTTTTGTAATATAGTTTAGTGTATTTAATTATATTTTAGTTTAGATAGTTGTAGTTTATTTAATTAATTTATTGATAGTGTAGGTGCATTTGTAACTTAGGTTAGGATTTATTTTGCAGGTAATTTTGTAATTATTTTAACTAGGTAGCTATTAAATAGTTATTAAGGAATAATAAAAACCTTGTAATTAGAACTGCTGATAAGGGCGGAGCTATAGTGGTCCTAGATAGGGAGGATTTCATTAAAGAGGCCCTTAGGCAATTAAGTATAGAACAGGATTACATAATATTGTCACAAGATCCAACACGCCAATTCCAGTGACAATTGGTCTCCCTTGTGGACGATGGGGTAGAGATGGGTTATATGGATCAGGAAACTAAGAATTATCTTCTGATACAAAATCCTGGCATTCCTGTGTTTAATCACCTACCCAAGATTCACAAGTCTATAGAGAATGTTCAAGGGAGACCAATTGTAAGCGGAATTGGTTCCCTCCTAGAGCACTTGTCAGAATGGCTGGACGGTATCCTACAACCCATGGTAAGCACCCTTTGGAGTTACCTGTCAGACACGAAGCATGTACTAAACTTACTCTCTGAAATCACCTGGCAGAGCAACTTCAAATGGTTGACAGTGGATGTAAGATCCCTGTACTCCACCATACCCCATGAGAAAGGCCTTGAGGCCCTGGAATTTTTTCTATCTAGAAAATATACACATGATCAGGATTTTATAGATTACGTACTGAGGGTTACCAAATTCCTCCTGACTCACAATTATTTCCTGTTTGAGGGGAAATTCTTTCTCCAGAGGCGTGGGACGGCAATGGGGGCCAAGTTTGCCCCCTCCTATGCCAACCTCTTCATGGGGTGGTGGGAGCTCTCCCACGTCTTTGGAGAGAGGAATCCCTTCAGGAAGGGGATAGTGTGGTACAGGCGCTTTATAGATGACCTTCTTTTCATCTGGCAAGGTCCTCTTCAGGATTTGGAGGAATTTGTGAAGGGATTAAATAACAATACTGTGGGAATCAGCTTTACCTCAGAGATTCAACAACACAAAGTAAATTTTCTAGATATTACGCTCAAAGGAGTAGCAGGCCACAAGATAATTACAGAGACCTATCGAAAACCAATCACAGGGAACTCTCTATTGCATGCCTCAAGTTGCCACCCCAGGAGAGTGTTCAGGGGTGTAGCAAGAGGGCAGTTCATCCGCTTAAAAAGAAATTGTACGAGTTACAGTACATATGAGCAACAAGCGGATAAACTGTCGGACAGACTGTTAGAAAGAGGATACCCCAGGTCAATTATTTCGAAAGAGAGGAATTCTGTCACCAAGATCAGTAGAACTGACCTTCTAAAACAGAATAGAAAAGAGACCGAAAGGAAAATCGAGAAGAAAATCAAATTCTCGACGGATTACTCTCAGCAGTATACCCAGATATGCCAGATCATTAAGAACAATTACCAGCTATTGCTAGCTGTTGATGCTCTTAAAGAAACTGTGTCAGAGGGTATCAGATGCACCTATAGAAGAACGAGACTATAGGCAACATGGTTGCACCTACGAGACTAAAACAAGAACAGACGGATGGGTCTTCTTGGTTGAGACTTAATGGCACCTTTAGGTGCAACCATCATGCCTGCAAGGCCTGTGAAAGGGTTACTACAGGGGATACTTTTTGTTCCCTGGTCACAGGTCAGAATTTTCAAAAGAAGCTATGCCTGAATTGCAGGTCAACCTTCGTGGTGTATCTGATCTCATGTACACATTGTGCGCTCCAATATGTAGGACTCACAACGAGGGAAGCTAGAGTCAGGATTAAAGAACACTTGCTGGATATAAAAGAAGGTGCTCTCACCACTCCATTAATCAATCACTTTTCGAATGTTCACAATAAAGATAAGAGATTCTTTACGTGGACAATCATTGAGAGAGTACCTATCCAGACCAAAGGGGGAGATAGGACTCGTAAATTGGGTGAAAGAGAGGCCTTCTGGATATTTCGTTTAAAAATGAGAGTTCCAGAAGGCCTCAACTCAGAATTTGATTTAATTAATTTTTGGTAACCTAGGCTAGTTCACACCACACATAGCAAATAAAAAAATGCCATACCTGGTATCTTTTGATTTCCCTAGTTGAATTGTTCCTTTTTAGTATCATTCCTTAATTAAACCACTGCACAATGCAGTTTATTCCTCCATTAAATATTCTAATTATAATTCAGGTCTAAATTCTTTATTTGGTAACTATCTTTCCTTAGATAATAGGCACACTGTATGGGGGCCACTCATTACACTATAAGCTAGATAGTTACAATCTAGATATTACATTACAAGCTATTTACATCATACCTTAATATCTCCTTAAACTGGCAGCATTATCTTGTATTAGGAACGTGTAGATCCTAGACTTTAGTTCTCTATCTATTCATTGTTTGTCATATTTTCACCCCATTAAACTTATTTTTCCACATGGAATGAAAAGCTAATTGCAGATTTTACCCACAGCCGGTTGCTAACAAACATGCATATGTCACAAATAGGAGGATACTGCAAGCGTAGGGACCCAATATGAAACTGTGTTTCTCCGTTCCAGACTTGTGCAGTGAGACTTGCAGGGTGATTGGCCAAATCTTACGATTTTCAACCTATCAGAATGTTTTGAACAATGACATGGGCGGCCACCCTTTGCAAGCCACACAGCAGTGAGCGGACGATAACAAACGAGGCTAAATGCACAAATTTTAAGGTATACTTTAAAAAATCTATCATTCACTAAAGCATATGATACGGACTAAAGTGTCCCTCCTAAATGAATAAAACATTAAGCTCTTTCACACACAGCCGGAGCGATCGGCAAGTTTAACAACTACTTGTACACAGGTATATGTTTTAGCATGCACACAATCACAGCATGCATAAATTCATATTCAGACACAATAACAGAACAAAGATCAACATTATTCGAAACTCTCAGAGTGTTAAGGTGTAATAGTTTTGGTTTTGTATATTTGCATGCTTTTTGTGAACCATGTACCGTAGAGATTCAGGTGTCATTTAATGATCATTTAATTGAATGAAGCTGAGATTTTGGGGCGTGTGCCCCTGAACCAATGGTAACTCAGATGAGGGTTTTTAAGGCAGTAACTGTCAATCTGTTTTAAGCAGGCTAGAAGTAAGGCAACAGCCGAAACCGGTCAATCATTGTTCATCTGTTTGTTACTTTTTTCTTTTTTGTGTGTTCTTACCCGGGGTATATACCCTTTTGCATTTAATAAAAATTTATATTTTTATCACTTCACCTGGTGCTCCTGTTACACATTTTTTCTGCACCTTTTAAGGGCTGGTAATAGAGCTGATTACTTTTGTAGGGACATTTTATTATTTTGGGAGGCTTTTTTATTTTATTAGGGGGCTTAGATTAGGTGTAATTATCTTAAAATTTTTGTAATCTTTATTTATTTTTTGTAATTTAGTGTTTGATTTTTTGTAATATAGTTTAGTGTATTTAATTATATTTTAGTTTAGATAGTTGTAGTTTATTTAATTAATTTATTGATAGTGTAGGTGTATTTGTAACTTAGGTTAGGATTTATTTTACAGGTAATTTTGTAATTATTTTAACTAGGTAGCTATTAAATAGTTATTAACTATTTAATAGCTATTGTACCTAGTTAAAATAAATACAAAGTTACCTGTAAAATAAATATAAACCCTAAAATAGCTACAATGTAATTATTAATTAGATTGTAGCCATTTTAGGGTTTATTTTATAGGTAAGTATTTAGTTTAAATAGGAATAATTTAGTTAATATTAATATTATTTAGATTTATTTCAATAATAATTAAGTTAGGGGGTGTTAGGGTTAGACTTAGGTTTAGGGGGTAAAATAGGTGGCGGCGGTGTAGGGGGCTCAAATTAGGGGTTAATATAAGTGACGGCGGTGTAGGGTGATTAGATTAGGGGTTAATATATTTAATGTAGCTGGCGGCGATGTAGGGGGATCATATTAGGGGTTAATATATTTAAAATAGTTGGCGGCGGTGTAGAGGGATTAGATTAGGGGTTAATACATTTAAAATAGGTGGCGGCAGTGTAGGGGGCTCAGATTAGTGGGTAATACAGTTAATATAGGTGGCGGCATTGGTAGGGGGCTCAGATTAGGGAGTAATATATTTAATATAGGTGGCGGCGGGGTAGGGGGCTCAGATTAGGGGGTAATACAGTTAATATAGGTGGCGGCGGGGTAGGGGGTTCAGATTAGGGGGTAATACAGTTAATATAGGTGGTGGCGGGGTAGGAGGCTCAGATTAGGGGTTAATATATATATATAATATAGGTGGTGGCGGTGTAGGGGGCTCAGATTAGGGAGTAATACAGTTAATATAGGTGGCGGCGGGGTAGGGGGCTCAGATTAATAGGTAATACAGTTAATATAGGTGGCGGCGGGGTAGGGGGCTCAGATTAGGGGGTAATACAGTTAATATAGGTGGCGGCGGGGTAGGGGGCTCAGATTAGGGGGTAATACAGTTAATATAGGTGGCAGCGGGGTAGGGGGCTCAGATTAGGGGTTAATATATATAATATTGGTGGCGGCAGTGTAAGGGGCTCAGATTAGGGGGTAATACATATAATATAGGTGGCGGCGGGGTCCAGGAGTGGCGGTTTAGGGGTTAATACATTTATTGTTAGGAATGAGAGGGGGGATTGCTGATAGAGGGGTATACGTGTCGGGCTATGTTTGGGAGGCGTGTTAGACAGTAACGGGAGATTTAAAATTTTAGTCAGTTTTTTAGGCAGCGGCAGTTTCTAATGTGCCATAAGTCACTGGCGACTCCAGAAATTTGTACTTTACGCTGATTTCTGGACGTCGCTAGTTTGTCCGACTTACGGCACTTTAGCAACTGCCGGCGCCGTATATGTGATAGCTCGCTGTGCGAGCTGAAACTACGGGTGGCGCAGGTTTCCATGTTGCGTCGAAACCTGCGCCGTATATCGGATCGCGCCCCTGACTCACAAAAAAATATTGTGAATCTATCACTCACAAATAAAATTTGCTCATCTTAGCATATTTTCTATGGGGATTTAATTACTTTGAATTGTGATTTGTGTGTATACTTTAAGGTGAGGATATAGATAGATAGATAGATAGATAGATAGATAGATAGATAGATAGATACAGTATATATATATATATATATATATATATATATATATATACAGTATATATATATATATATATATATATATATATATATATGCACACACATTTCAGCTTTAGCAGCTTCTATAATTAAACTATTTGTAGCCTCTAGATTTATTTAAGAAATGATATAAAGTTTTCAGTGAGAGCACACTGACTACTTATTTCTAGCGTGACCAGGATATTTTGCATTTAAAGTTAATTTATTCTGTGAAATGTGCAGAGTTAAAATCAGCACATTATGCTGGAAACCCAAATTAAACTTGTTAAGCATGTATGTATTTTATAGCAGTTTGAGATATTTTTGGGGATGAGGCATACCTCAACATATATATCAAGTAAGGAACATTTCCATGTAATTTACAATTCTAAAAATCTGTACCAATAGTGTATCTTGTTAACTGACTCTGAAACTCTGATCTAATATTTTAATAAAAAAATCATATAAGATTTAAAACACCAGCTACATTTTATATTACATACAATGCTTAAACAATTCCTTCTAAATAGTCTAATGTACATAGAACGTTTACACACTTTTTGACAAAAGTCAAAAGCAAAGTTTGTCAAATTTTTAATTATAACAGAGGAGACCAAATGTTCAGACTTGTGTGCCTTGTTTAATTTTCCTTTGTGTGTTCTTAGTTCACAGGTTCCAGGATATAACTTGTAACCATTTGTGGAAAACACTATTTACTGAGTTATTAAAACTAGACAGATACATACTTAACCAGCAGGTTTGATTTATATGAGAATAATAATGCAAATTTGTAAGTCAAATTTAGACTTTGTGGAAAGTTTTACTTGGGTAGGCTTACCCTTTCTTAGAGAAATACCTGAGGTAAAGGGTTCATGAAAATGGCAATGCAATTTATTTAAATATGCTGTAAAATTTCAGTAGCACCGAGAGACTAAAATAATATACCTTCCTTTTAAAATTTTGTTTATTGGCTCTCTATAGTTCACATTTAACAATCAGCACATAATGTTCCCCGCCAAGGAACCTGTTCATCTATGATTTGGGCATCAAAAAGGATCTGTCACACACGTTTACATTACCCATGCATCTCATTTGTAGCCCTCCACTCTGTCCTTCTCTAGACAGCAGTATGCATCAAATCTAGCTTGTTGTATATGCAGTGAACAATAGTCAAAATGTATACACAGCAAAGTAAACCTTTGTAGAAGGGCCCTTTAAAATCAGGCATGTAAGTTGCTTTTGCAATGACAAGAGAGTCATTCAACCAAGTCAAATCCTACTTCACCATCAAAACTACAATTGCCAGAGAAATCAAAAGCTCCTCCTGACTACAAGGATCCTGTGGAGGACACTATAGAACAAGAGAATGCAGCATCTTATGCTTTCAATGGCATAGTAGGAGAAGCAGCAACATATTTTCTTCCGTCTTGGTGTTTACCTCATGCTATGGACCCACACAAACTAACAGTAGGATGATTCTGAGTGAAAATGCATGTATAGAGATGGCATGGGCATATGTGAAGACAGAAATGTCCAATGCTTTGGTCCTTAACTGGTGAAAAGAGAACATGGTGGGTGACTAAAAGTAAATGTGGATCCAGTTGTCAGGGACTTAATCAAGGTTCTGCAAGGCAAGCATGATAGCGCAACTACTGCAGTACCCAACATTTCCCAACATCAAAGTTGTTGTGTGCTGTATACATATGTTCTTGTTGTTAATGTATAACTGTAACTGGTATTACGTTTTATAGTATTTAGAGTTAATGTGCTAGGTGATGGTAAAAGTATAACATGCTGTAACAAAAATATAAATATTAAGATAATATGGTGATAAAGCTGATTAAATAGTGTTGATTTTAAAAATGTGATGTTAGAAGTTCAGCAGTTTCATGTTCATTTGTGTGGCTCAATGTAGACCCAATCCTTTTTTTTTCTAATTTTTGGGAAGATCATGGAAAAATGAGGTTAGGGTACATATAAATAAAAAATACCTCATGACAATCTTTGAAAAGAGAACTCAATAAAGGCATATTCAAAAGAATTTTCCATTTGCCAACCAACTCTTCCAATTGTTGTATATCACTTTCAAAGCAATTTCACTTACCTAATTACCTTAAATAACTTCATATCATCTGCAGTCATTAATACAAATATTAAAAAGAACAGGGTCCATTACTCTAATGTGAGTATTAGACATCAACTGCTACTCATTGTTCTCTGTCTTATATCCATTTAATTATCAATTAGCTAATATTTATAGCAACTCCAAGTCCCTTAATTTGTGTACAATAATCTCTCACGTACTGTATCAAAAGCCTTTGCAAAATATAAGTATATCACATCAACCAATTCCCCTTTATCTATAGTTTTACTTACTTCCTCATAGAATCTAATTAGATTATTATGAAATGATCTATTTCTTATAAAACCATGCTGAATTGAACTTAATTTTGTTTACCCAAATATACTCATCAATATAATCCCTTAAAATCCCTTCAAGTATTTTACCCCTACTGATGTCAGAGTAACAGGTCTACAGCCCTGTTTCCCTATTTAAAAAGTGGTACCACATCAGCTTTATGACAGTCCTGGGGTTATATGCCTGAGGATAATGAGTCTTTAAAAATTAAGCGTAAATGTTTATCTAATTACAGTGCTAAATTCCGTTAAAACCCTTGGTGTATTCCATCTTGAATTAGAGATTAATTTACCTTACTTAATATTATACAGTTTTTTTCTGGATATCCTCTAGATATAATCCAGTTATTGTTATGGGCATTGGTATATTGAAGAAAAGTACCCCCGTCTTTTCCCTGTCACTATGCTACCCTTCTCACATTTTAGTGTAACTATATTTTCCTTCTTAGATTTTTTTTGCAGTTTATGTACTTAAAAAAAACCTTTTAGGGTTTGATTTATAATTTGTTGCAATTAATATTTATTTTTCAATTTTTGCAATTTTTGGATTGATTTTTTCCTTTCTCATTTTCATTTAATCACTTTGACTTGGATTTATTTATTTTACTTTATAACCACGTTATGTGTATATTTGTTTAACAACATTTTAAATGTTATCCATATATCATCTGTGTTTTTATTTGAGAATACTTTGTGCTATTTCCTGAAATCATTTAATTTTGCTATCTTAAAATTAAAAGTCTTGGATGAACTCTTGTAACACTGCTTTTGGAAAGTTATTTTAAACATGACCATGTTATGATCACTGTTTCCCAAATGTTCTTTGCCTTCTATGGCCTAGATTTAGAGTTCGGCGGTAAAAGGGCTGTTAACGCTCCGCGGGCTTTTTTCTGGCCGCACCATAAATTTAACTCTGGTATCGAGAGTTAAAACAAATGCTGCGTTAGGCTCCAAAAAAGGAGCGTAGGGCATTTTTACCGCAAATGCAACTCTCGATACCAGAGTTGCTTACGGACGCGGCCAGCCTCAAAAACGTGCTCGTGCACGATTCTCCCATAGGAAACAATGGGGCTGTTTGAGCTGAAAAAAAACCTAACACCTGCAAAAAAGCAGCGTTCAGCTCCTAACGCAGCCCCATTGTTTCCTATGGGGAAACACTTCCTACGTCTGCACCTAACACTCTAACATGTACCCCGAGTCTAAACACCCCTAACCTTACACTTATTAACCCCTAATCTGCCGCCCCCGCTATCGCTGACCCCTGCATTACAGTTTTAACCCCTAATCTTCCGCTCCGTAAACCGCCGCAACCTACGTTATCCCTATGTACCCCTAATCTGCTGCCCTAACATCGCCGACCCCTATGTTATATTTATTAACCCCTAATCTGCCCCCCACAACGTCGCCGACACCTGCCTACACTTATTAACCCCTAATCTGCCGAGCGGACCTGAGCGCTACTATAATAAAGTTATTAACCCCTAATCCGTCTCACTAACCCTATCATAAATAGTATTAACCCCTAATCTGCCCTCCCTAACATCGCCGACACCTACCTTCAATTATTAACCCCTAATCTTCCGATCGGAGCTCACCGCTATTCTAATAAATGTATTAACCCCTAAAGCTAAGTCTAACCCTAACACTAACACCCCCCTAACTTAAATATAATTTTTATCTAACGAAATAAATTAACTCTTATTAAATAAATTATTCCTATTTAAAGCTAAATACTTACCTGTAAAATAAATCCTAATATAGCTACAATATAAATTATAATTATATTATAGCTATTTTAGGATTAATATTTATTTTACAGGCAACTTGGTATTTATTTTAACCAGGTACAATAGCTATTAAATAGTTAAGAACTATTTAATAGTTACCTAGTTAAAATAATAACAAATTTAACTGTAAAATAAATCCTAACCTAAGATATAATTAAACCTAACACTACCCTATCAATAAAATAATTAAATAAACTACCTACAATTACCTACAATTAACCTAACACTACACTATCAATAAATAAATTAAACACAATTGCTACAAATAAATACAATTAAATAAACTAGCTAAAGTACAAAAAATAAAAAAGAACTAAGTTACAGAAAATAAAAAAATATTTACAAACATAAGAAAAATATTACAACAATTTTAAACTAATTACACCTACTCTAAGCCCCCTAATAAAATAACAAAGCCCCCCAAAATAATAAATTCCCTACCCTATTCTAAATTAAAAAAGTTACAAGCTCTTTTACCTTACCAGCCCTGAACAGGGCCCTTTGCGGGGCATGCCCCAAGAATTTCAGCTCTTTTGCCTGTAAAAGAAAACATACAATACCCCCCCCCCCAACATTACAACCCACCACCCACATACCCCTAATCTAACCCAAACCACCCTTAAATAAACCTAACACTAAGCCCCTGAAGATCTTCCTACCTTGTCTTCACCATACCAGGTTCACCGATCCGTCCTGGCTCCGATATCTTCATCCAACCCAAGCGGGGGCTAGACATCCACTGAAGAAGTCCAGAAGAGGGTCCAAAGTCTTCCTCCTATCCGGCAAGAAGAGGACATCCGGACCGGCAAACATCTTCTCCAAGCGGCATCTTCTATCTTCTTCCATCCGGTGCGGAGCGGGTCCATCTTGAAGCAGGCGACGCGGATCCATCCTCTTCTTCCGATGTCTCCCGACGAATGACGGTTCCTTTAAGGGACGTCATCCAAGATGGCGTCCCTCGAATTCCGATTGGCTGATAGGATTCTATCAGCCAATCGGAATTAAGGTAGGAATTTTCTGATTGGCTGATGGAATCAGCCAATCAGAATCTAGTTCAATCCGATTGGCCGATCCAATCAGCCAATCAGATTGATCTCGCATTCTATTGGCTGTTCCGATCAGCCAATAGAATGCGAGCTCAATCTGATTGGCTGATTGGATCGGCCAATCGGATTGAACTAGATTCTGATTGGCTGATTCCATCAGCCAATCAGAAAATTCCTACCTTAATTCCGATTGGCTGATAGAATCCTATCAGCCAATCGGAATTCGAGGGACGCCATCTTGGATGACGTCCCTTAAAGGAACCGTCATTCGTCGGGAGACATCGGAAGAAGAGGATGGATCCGCGTCGCCTGCTTCAAGATGGACCCGCTCCGCACCGGATGGAAGAAGATAGAAGATGCCGCTTGGAGAAGATGTTTGCCGGTCCGGATGTCCTCTTCTTGCCGGATAGGAGGAAGACTTTGGACCCTCTTCTGGACTTCTTCAGTGGATGTCTAGCCCCCGCTTGGGTTGGATGAAGATATCGGAGCCAGGACGGATCGGTGAACCTGGTATGGTGAAGACAAGGTAGGAAGATCTTCAGGGGCTTAGTGCTAGGTTTATTTAAGGGTGGTTTGGGTTAGATTAGGGGTATGTGGGTGGTGGGTTGTAATGTTGGGGGGGGGTATTGTATGTTTTCTTTTACAGGCAAAAGAGCTGAACTTCTTGGGGCATGCCCCGCAAAGGGCCCTGTTCAGGGCTGGTAAGGTAAAAGAGCTTGTAACTTTTTTAATTTAGAATAGGGTAGGGAATTTATTATTTTGGGGGGCTTTGTTATTTTATTAGGGGGCTTAGAGTAGGTGTAATTAGTTTAAAATTGTTGTAATATTTTTCTTATGTTTGTAAATATTTTTTTATTTTCTGTAACTTAGTTCTTTTTTATTTTTTGTACTTTAGCTAGTTTATTTAATTGTATTTATTTGTAGCAATTGTGTTTAATTTATTTATTGATAGTGTAGTGTTAGGTTAATTGTAGGTAATTGTAGGTAGTTTATTTAATTATTTTATTGATAGGGTAGTGTTAGGTTTAATTATATCTTAGGTTAGGATTTATTTTACAGGTAAATTTGTTATTATTTTAACTAGGTAACTATTAAATAGTTCTTAACTATTTAATAGCTATTGTACCTGGTTAAAATAAATACCAAGTTGCCTGTAAAATAAATATTAATCCTAAAATAGCTATAATATAATTATAATTTATATTGTAGCTATATTAGGATTTATTTTACAGGTAAGTATTTAGCTTTAAATAGGAATAATTTATTTAATAAGAGTTAATTTATTTCGTTAGATAAAAATTATATTTAAGTTAGGGGGGTGTTAGTGTTAGGGTTAGACTTAGCTTTAGGGGTTAATACATTTATTAGAATAGCGGTGAGCTCCGATCGGAAGATTAGGGGTTAATAATTGAAGGTAGGTGTCGGCGATGTTAGGGAGGGCAGATTAGGGGTTAATACTATTTATGATAGGGTTAGTGAGGCGGGTTAGGGGTTAATAACTTTATTATAGTAGCGGTGCGGTCCGCTCGGCAGATTAGGGGTTAATAAGTGTAGGCAGGTGTCGGCGACGTTGAGGGGGGCAGATTAGGGGATAATAAATATAATATAGGGGTCGGCGGTGTTAGGGGTAGCAGATTAGGGGTACATAGGGATAACGTAGGTGGCGGCGCTTTGCGGTCGGAAGATTAGGGGTTAATTATTTTAAGTAGCTGGCGGCGATGTTGTGGGGGGCAGATTAGGGGTTAATAAATGTAATATAGGGGTCGGCGGGGTTAGGGGCAGCAGATTAGGGGTACATAAGTATAACGTAGGTGGCGGTCGGAAGATTAGGGGTTAAAATTTTTAATCGAGTGGCGGCGATGTGGGGGGACCTCGGTTTAGGGGTACATAGGTAGTTTATGGGTGTTAGTGTACTTTAGGGTACAGTAGTTAAGAGCTTTATAAACCGGCGTTAGCCAGAAAGCTCTTAACTCCTGCTATTTTCAGGCGGCTGGAATCTTGTCGTTAGAGCTCTAACGCTCACTGCAGAAACGACTCTAAATACCGGCGTTAGAAAGATCCCATTGAAAAGATAGGCTACGCAAATGGCGTAGGGGGATCTGCGGTATGGAAAAGTCGCGGCTGTAAAGTGAGCGTTAGACCCTTTAATCACTGACTCCAAATACCAGCGGGCGGCCAAAACCAGCGTTAGGAGCCTCTAACGCTGGTTTTGACGGCTACCGCCGAACTCTAAATCTAGGCCTATGTTAGGTATTATTTCTGCATTGATTGAAAGCACTAAATCCAATATAGCTTTATTCCTAGTTTGCACCTCTATTAATTGTGACATGAAGTTATCTTTGAGAACATTATAAATCTATCTTCCTTAGCTGTATTGCTAGTTTAATTGGCCACATTTATTTTTGGTTGTTAAAATCTCCCATAATTACTACAATTTTATTATTAGCAGCCATTCCTATTTGCATAAGCAGTTAAGTCTCTTCTTCTATGTCAGTAATTTTGGGGAGCTTGTTGCATACCCCTATTAATAATTTTTAGGATTTCCCCCCACTCTTTATTTCAACCCAAAGTGTCTCTACATTATCACCTGTATCCTTATACATATATTCCCTTGTTGTAAGATAGAAGAAAGAACAGAGGGGCGCCTCATGTGTAGAACCACCAAACCATATTAGCACAGTTAGTATAAATTAGCCAAATGGGTACTCACATTTTGTGTAAGCCCCCTAATGTGCTAATAGACGCAGACTGACATAGTAGGGCGTGTCAGTTCACCCACTCCAGGTACTCCCGGCCATGTATGTCTCTAGTAAAAAAAATAAGACAACAAACGGACGACAGATGTGCAGATCAACCAAACCAGTGGTATAAAAGTATAAGGTATGCCAAATTGGTACTCACACTTCCAAATAGCACACCTATGTGCTGGTAGATGCAGACTGATACATTTGTGTAGGGGCGCATCAGCTCACCCACTCCAGGTGTTCCCAGCAGGTTGGTTCATACACAGGATGTATGGATAAACGTCCAAAGGTGGACCCTGAGAGGTAAGGTGATACCACTAAACTTGAGTTGTATTAAAAATGGTCTCTTTATTTAAAAACAAATATCAAATATAAATATTTAAAAAGTAACATTGCCCCTCTGTCGCCCCTCTGTTTTTTCTTCTATCTTACAGCATTTCCAGTATCTTCTGTAAGGAGGAGTGCAGCCACTGTCCTTCTGAGGATATACCAATACAATTTGTGTATAGAACTTCCACATTGACCTCATTTTTTGGGACTCATATGCTACTTTGGGACTTATATGCAATTGTATGTAGATTGACACTACTGTATCATACTATATCAGCTGTTATTGTACAAAAACTGCACATATCATTTAGTGTATGCACCCTCTCTGTTCTCTAATATTTTATATCTTTCCTTGTTGTAGGTTTAAAGTCAGGTTTACTATACATGCAAATTCCTCCTCCCCTTTTATTACTCCTGTCCCTCCTAAATAAAGTATAACCCTCTAAGTTAACCGCTCAGTCACGTGAATTATCCCACTAGGTTTCAGTTATACTGAAAATATCATAATCCTCTTCTGGTGCTAAGAGATTCAGCTCCCCCAATTTACCTGTCATGCATGTTTGCATTTGCTGTCATACATTCAATTTTCATGTTTTTTATGCTGCTACATGGTGCACTTTCTTCCAAAATTTGTGACAAATGTGACATTTCGTATATGTACCCTTCTGTATAGTCTAGGTGTGTCATATTCACAGACTGATCTATCTGTTCTATTATGTTTGGTCTAACACTCCCCCTTCCCTTATTTAAAAGATTCTCTAAATGTGCTACCATCCTCTCTCCCAAAACACCTGTATCCATGTCATTTAGGTGTAATCCATCCTCACTGTACAAATGATACCCAAGCAAAAAGTCAACTCAGTGCTCTAAAAAGTAAAACTCCTCATGTTTACACCCTTTTTTAATCTGAAATGTACTGCCCTTATCTTCTTCTTCTTTACTGGATAGCACATGCACTTGTAATATCATAGAAAATACTACATTTGAGGTCCTTGCTTTAAGCTTGCTACCTAACTCTTTGAAGTAATTTTATAGGACACTTCAACTCTCGTTGACTCATGACTGTGGGATTAGACCCAGATCCTGCTAACAATGTGTCAATATGCTCAACAATATGCCTAACACAAACCCCTGGAAGACAGAAAACTGTTCTATTTAAGTGATGTGGATGACAAATTACCCTATCAACCTTTCTCACTGCATTGCCTCTGCTATCAGGTGATGCTGATGACATCACCACACATGGGCATGGTGCTGTGCTTCTCAGTCTTCAGCACTATCTATGTATCTATCTATCCATTCATTATCTATCTATCTATATCTATCTATATCTATCTATCTATCTATCTATCTATCATCTATTTACTAAATAATAATAAAACTAATATTATTATTATTATTATTATTATTAATAATAATAATAATAATAATAATAATAATAATAATAATAGCACAAAAGTGCAAAGCATTGTAAGAAATGATACTGGGAGGGTCAATGGATCCAACATCATTTGGCAAATGGCATGAAGTCTTATTTTAGGTGTGTTATTCCAAATAACTCTTGCAGCACCCTCTAGCAACAAAGATGTTGTTATCCATAACTTTTGCAAGACTGTACAATTTTTACATCTAATTTGCTCTACATTATTTCATTATTATTATCAGTTATTTGTAGTGTGCCAGCAGGTTCCTCATTGCTGAAGACATGGCTCTAATATACAAGGTGACAGTTATGGGAAACAAAGGGATAGAGGGCCCTGCCAAGAGTTTCACTATTGTAAATCATATCTCATAAAGGTGATCTACAAAGCAGCAAGGTTCATATCCTTACATGCTAAGGTCGTTCAAGGGGATAGCTAAAGGAGTATAGGGACTAAGATAGGAAAATGTTATTGTATATTATATGTATCCCTGAGCAGTAGAGTCTTTAAGAAGCGCTTGAAAGTTTGAAAGCTAGGGAAGAGTTGCATATAGTGAAGCAGAGAGTTCAAGAAAATAGGGGCCAGTCTGGAGAAGTCTTGTAGATGGGAATGTTAAACGGTAACAAGAGAGGAGTCGATAAGGAGGTCATGAACAGAGCGAAGGGGTTAGGAGGGCAAGTACCTGGAGACTTGGTTGGAGATATAGGGTGGAGCAGTGTTATTGAGAGCTTTTAAAGTTAGAGTCAAAATTGTATGTTTTATTCTGGGGGTTAGAGGAAGCCAGTGAATGGAGAGGTGCATCAGACGAGGGGTGACGTGTAAGGAAGATCAGCCTGGCAGAGGCATTTATTATCGATTGTAAGGGAGATAGACGGCAGCTAGGGAGGCCGGGGAGGAAAGATTTGCAATACTCAATTGGGGAAATGATGAGAGAGTGGATTAAAGTCTTAGTTGTGTCTTGTGTGAGGAAGTGGCACATGTTGGAGATGTTGTTAAGGTGGAGGCAGCAAGAATTGGCCAAAGACTGGATGTGGGGAGTGAAAGAGAGATCTGAGTCAAGTGTGACCCCAAGACATCGGGCATACAGGGTTGGGGTATAGATGTTATTATCAACAGTTAGAGAGAGTTGGGGAGTAGGGATTTTGGAAGAAGGAGGGAACATAAGAAGCTCAGTTTTGGAGAGATTTAGCTTAAGGTTGTGAGGGGACATCCAGGATGAAACATTAGAAAGACATTTTTACTTATCCAGTCTTCTATTTCCAGAGCCATTAATGCCTAGAATGTTTTATTTATTTTTTCAAATTACAAAGTATTGATTTGGACACAATCCAGGTGGTGCAGCACAGAGATAGGAGGGTGGTGCAGGCTGAAGGGGTACCACACAAAAACCCCTAAACTTGTAACACAGTCCAAAGAACGCAGCAGCACTCACCACTTATGCAAAAAGTTCCATCTTTATTAGGATTTTCAAAGAAGAAAAGACAACGTTTCGGACCTCTAGTCCTTAGTCATGTCAATACATAAGTGCAGGTAACACACCTTGATATAGGGAAGGGGGTAAAGAAACCACACCTACTAATTAACAATTTAACTGTGAATACACAAACATTCCTACAGTGTAACCTGTCCTGAAAGAGGATGCGCCATCTAGTGACAAGCATACAATAATACATGTTAAAAATAACTATCACACATTGTTGCAAAAAATAGCAACATTACAGAATATTAGATACAGAAACGAATCTTATAAAGTTTAAAGAAAAACAGATAGATCATATTCTTTATTCATACCAATAGGAGCCATGGTTTCCAATTTGTTAATCCAAAATACCTCCTTCTGTTTTAAAAAGAGCTCTCTATTACCTCCCCTTCTTGGTAAACTAATGTGATCAATTATTTGAAACCTAAGTTGACATACCCTGTGGCCTGCCTGAATAAAGTGTTCTGCTACTGGATTTTTTATTTTACCATTTCTGATATCAGACCTATGTTCACATATTCTCTCGCGGACCATCCTGGTGGTCTCTCCGATGTAACTCCGCCCACATGGGCATTTAATCATGTAAATGGCAAAAGTGGTGTTAAATGTTAAAAGACCCCTGATGTTATATTTCTTGCCTGTGCGTGGATGATAGAAAAATTTACCCTTTACCATACTATTGCAACTAACACAGCCTAAAGATGGGTAGCACCCCATATTTATATCTGAAATGTAACTCTGAACTTTAGTTTTTGAAGTACCTATATCAGCCTTAATCAACCTATCTCTAAGGTTCTTACTTCTCTTATAGGCCGGCATAAAGCCTGACTGAAACTCAGTCACATGGGGATTACATTGGCTCAATATATGCCAGTGTCTCCTAAGAATAGAGTTAATGTTGCTACTTAATGAATTAAATTTTGTAACAAAAACAACACGATTCTGCTTCATCTTAACTTTAGGTTTTGTTGTTTCAAGCAAACTGTTACGTGACAATGTTGCCACTTCTTCAATCTCTTTGTTAACTAATTCAGTGGGATAACCCCTCACTTTAAATTTATCACCCATCTGGTTTGGTCCAGACATCAACCTAACTAACAACTATACTCACACGCTTATCAGACAGTGTATATATATATATATATATTTACACACACATACTTTGGATCCCTTCTATGTCAAATACCATGAAACATGCAATACAATTTTTATTTTAAAATAAATATGTGTGTGTATGCGTATATATATATATATATAATTGCTGTGTATATCTGTATATCTACATATAGCTATATCTGTAGATATTCATATAGATACATAGGTATAGATATATATTAATATATATATATATATATATATATATATATATATATATACCTGTATATACAGTATATATATATAAATATATAGTTTTTTTTTTAAATCAAAAGAACATTTTCTTCTATGTAAAGAACATGGGAATTTTAATTATTTGCAACGCACCTTTAGCTTAAGCGCAGTTGGTCTGGCACAGTATTGGATTTTGGGTGCCAGCGATAATGGATTGGAATGACTTTAAAAAAGAAGCCAAAATGATCCAAGTTGAATAATATGATTTTTATATTTATCAGTACTTATATGTTAATGCTCTTTAATGTGTTCAAATCCCTATGAGGGATTAAAGTCCTGAATTCCATAGCTTTTTTGCATTAGAGACAATACTATAAAAACAATTTTCCAAACATTTTGTGCATTCCAAAATAATTCAGGTTGAAATAAAAACTGTTTAAAATATTTATATTTTTGTGCAGTATTTTTCTTGGTTATATCACTCCTTATGCCTAGCATATCAGGAGCCTAAATTAATAGTGAATTAATGAGCTCCAATGAAATTAGAGTAATTTGTAACCATTCTAGAATCTAAGTAGAAAAATGCTTATAGTCACTAATCAGATAAAATATATATATATATTTTTTTTTATTTAAATGGACACTGAACCCAATTTTTTTCTTTTGTGAATCAGATAGAGCATGACATTTTAAGCAACTTTCTAATTTACTCCTATTATCAAATTTTCTTCATTCTCTTATTATCTTTATTTGAAATGCAAGAATGTAAGTTTAGATGCCGAACCATTTTTGGTGAACAACCTGGGTTGTTCTTGCTGATTGGTGGATACATTCATCCACCAGCAAAAAGTGCTGTCCAGATGTCTGAACCAAAAAAAAAAAAAGCTTAGATGCCTTCTTTTTCAAATAAAGATAGCAAGAGAACAAAGAAAATTTGATAATTGGAGTAAATTAGAAAGTTGCTTAAAATGTCATGCTCTATCTGAATCATGAAATAAAAAATTGGGGTTCAGTGTCCCTTTAAAGATAGGGTTAAAAAACTTGAATGACACTAGTAAATTATTTTATTTAAATACATTTTTTTTCTTTTCTTCTTTTTTCTTATAGGGTTATCATCTGATACAGAAACCATGGTAAACTACTTGCGAATACTTGCTTTCTTCCTACTTCTCATGTCTGTTTTTGGCTTTATGTACAGATTAATTTATACACAAACCTTTGATTCGTACATACCATTCTTTTTTAATCAAATCAGTATCTCCAGAACAATAAGTCCTAAAGACATTCTAAGTCAAGGAAATGGCATCATATTTATAGAGACTACTGACAAGTTGAATCCATCTCCAATAGTTCTTTGTGCTATCGAGTCAGCAGCACGTGTGTACAATGATAGACCTGTAGCTTTTTTCATGAAAGGTTTGAGCAATGTAACAACAGAAGAGGATGAGAACAGAATTCGGAAGAATTTCTCAACACTTTCAGCCTATGAAAATGTCTACTTCTTCCCTCTAAAAATGGAGGAAGTGTTTAATGATACACCGCTGCTCCCCTGGTATTTAAAGGTAAAATTATTTATAATTTATTTATACAATGCCTTTTTTTGCAGATAAATTTGAACATATTAACTAATATGAACTAACATACGGCTAGATTACGAGTTGTGCGTTAGGCTGAAAAAGCAGTGTTAACAGGTCCTAACGCTGCTTTTTCACTACTGCTGGTATTACGAGTCTTGCAGGTTAAGGGGTCCCGCACACTTCTTTGGCCTTACCGCAAAACGACTTACGTAAACTTTGTAAAGTCTTTTTTCTATGGGACTTCCATAGCGCCGGTATTACGAGTCTGTCCTGGGAGGCCAAAAAGTGAGAAGTACACCCTCTACCTCTAAGATCCCTAATGCATTTTAAAGTTATTAGTTAAGAGTTTTATGGTACAACGCCGTAACATAAAACTCATAACTAAAGTGCTAAAAAGTACACTAACACCCATAAACTACCTACTAACCCCTAAACCGAGGCACTCTTGTATCGCAAACACTAAAATAAAAATTTTAACCCTTAATCTGCAGCTCCAGACATCGCCGCCACCATAAAATAAACATATTAACCACTAAACAACCGCACTCCTGCCTCGCAAACACTAGTTAAATATTATTAACCCCTAATCTGCCGTCCCTAACATCGCTGCCACCTACATTATACTTATTACCCCTAATCTGCCGCCCCCAACGTTGCCGCCAATATTCTAAATTTATTAACCCCTAAACCTAAGTCTAATCCTATACCTAACACCCCCTAACTTAAATATAATTTAAATAAATCTAAATAAAATTACTATCTAGTGATGTCACGAATAGTTAGCCGGCGAATAGTTCCCGGCAAACAAAGCATGTTCGCGTTCGCCGCGAAAGGCGAACATATGCGATGTTTGGTCCGCCCCCTATTCATCATTGAGTAAACTTTGACCCTGTACCTCACAGTCAGCAGACACATTCCAGCCAATCAGCAGCAGACCCTCCCTCCCAGACCCTCCCACCTCCTGGACAAGACAGTGTAGCTGCTGCTGATTATTTAATAGGGAAATCGATAGCTAGGCTAGTGTATTCAGTGTCCACTACAGTCCTGGAGGACTCATCAGATCTCTGCTGTAAGGACAGCACCCCAAAAAGCCTTTTTTAGGGCTAGAACATCAGTCTGCTTTTTTTTTTCCCTGTGTAATCTATTAGCAGTTGCCTGCCTGCCAGCGTGTGTGTCAGGCTTACAGCGTATACTGTGCCCACTTGCCCAGTGCCATCACTCACATCTGGTGTAACAGTAGTGTACATTTAAAAAAAAAAAAAAAAACTTTTTTGACTGTGAAATAATAGCAGTCAGTTTCCTTCACTCGTGTGCATTTCAGGGCCTGCCAAGGCACAGTGTCACACTAGTGCAACTCATATCTGGTGTAACAGTAGTGTACATTTAAAAAAAATAACACTTTTTTGACTGTGAAATAATAGCAGTCAGTTTCCTTCACACGTGTGCGTTTCAGGGCCTGCCAGGGCACAGTGTCACACCAGTGCAACTCATATCTGGTGTAACAGTAGTGTACATTAACCCCTTAATGACCACAGCACTTTTCCATTTTCTATCCGTTTGGGACCAGGGCTATTTTTACATTTCTGCGGTGTTTGTGTTTAGCTGTAGTTTTCCTCTTACTCGTTTACTGTACCCACACATATTATATACCGTTTTTCTCGCCATTAAATGGACTTTCTAAAGATACCATTATTTTCCTCATATCCTATAATTTACTATAAATTTTTTTATAAAATATGAGGAAAAAATTGAAAAAACACACTTTTTCTAACTTTGACCCCCAAAATCTGTTACTCATCTACAACCACCAAAAAAACACCCATGCTAAATAGTTTCTAAATTTTGTCCTGAGTTTAGAAATACCCAATGTTTACATGTTCTTTGCTTTTTTGCAAGTTATAGGGCCATAAATACAAGTAGCACTTTGCTATTTCCAAACAATTTTTTTTCAAAATTAGCGCTAGTTACATTGGAACACTGATATCTGTCAGGAATCCCTGAATAGCCATTGACATGTATATATATATATATTTTAGAAGACATCCTAAAGTATTGATCTAGGCCCATTTTGGTATATTTCATGCCACCATTTCACCACCAAATGCGATCAAATAAAAAAACATAATTTATGCTTACCTGATAAATTTATTTCTCTTGTAGTGTAGTCAGTCCACGGGTCATCCATTACTTATGGAATATATCTCTTCCTAACAGGAAGCTGCAAGAGGATCACCCAGCAGAGCTTGCTACATAGCTCCTCCCCTCACATGTCATATTCAGTCATTCGACCAAAGCAGACGAGAAAGGTGAAACCATAGGGTGCAGTGGTGACTGGAGTTTAATTAAAATTTAGGTCTGCCTTAAAGACAGGGCGGGCCGTGGACTGACTACACTACAAGAGAAATAAATTTATCAGGTAAGCATAAATTATGTTTTCTCTTGTTAAGTGTAGTCAGTCCACGGGTCATCCATTACTTATGGAATACCAATACCAAAGCTAAAGTACACGGATGAAGGGAGGGACAAGGCAGGAACATTAAACAGAAGGAACCACTGCCTGAAGTACCTTTCTCCCAAAAATAGCCTCCGAAGAAGCAAAAGTGTCAAATTTGTAAAATTTTGAAAAGGTGTGAAGCGAAGACCAAGTCGCAGCCTTGCAAATCTGTTCAACAGAGGCCTCATTTTTAAAGGCCCAGGTGGAAGCCACAGCTCTAGTAGAATGAGCTGTAATCCTTTCAGGAGGCTGCTGTCCAGCAGTCTCATAGGCTAAATGTATTATGCTACGAAGCCAAAAAGAGAGAGAGGTAGCCGAAGCCTTTTGACCTCTTCTCTGTCCAGAGTAAACGACAAACAGGGAAGAAGTTTGACGAAAATCTTTAGTTGCCTGCAAATAGAACTTCAGGGCACGGACTACGTCCAAATTATGCAAAAGTCGTTCCTTCTTTGAAGAAGGGTTTGGACACAGTGATGGAACAACAATCTCTTGATTGATATTCCTGTTAGTAACTACCTTAGGTAAGCACCCAGGTTTAGTACGCAGAACTACCTTGTCTGAATGAAAAATCAGATAAGGAGAATCACAATGTAAGGCAGATAACTCAGAGACTCTTTGAGCCGAGGAAATAGCCATCAAAAACAAAACCTTCCAGGATAACAGCTTGATATCAATGGAATGAAGGGGTTCAAATGGAACGCCTTGAAGAACATTAAGAACTAAGTTTAAGCTCCACGGCGGAGCAACAGTTTTAAACACAGGCTTAATCCTAGTTAAAGCCTGACAAAAAACCTGAACGTCTGGAACTTCAGCCAGACGTTTGTTTAGAAGAATAGACAGAGCAGAAATCTGTCCCTTTAACAAACTAGCAGATAAGCCATTTTCTAAACCCTCTTGTAGAAAGGACAATATCCTAGGAATCCTAACCTTACTCCATGAGTAACTCTTGGATTCGCACCAATATAAATATTTACGCCATATCTTATGGTAAATTTTTCTGGTAACAGGCTTCCTAGCCTGTATTAAGGTATCAATAACCGACTCCGAGAAGCCACGCTTTGATAGAATCAAGCGTTCAATCTCCATGCAGTCAGCCTCAGAGAAATTAGATTTGGATGTTTGAAAGGACCCTGAATTAGAAGGTCCTGTCTCAGAGGTAGAGACCACGGTGGACAGGACGACATGTCCACTAGGTCTGCATACCAGGTCCTGCATGGCCACGCAGGCGCTATCAGAATCACCGAAGCTCTCTCCTGTTTGATCTTGGCAATCAAACGAGGAAGCATCAGGAATGGTGGAAACACATAAGCCATGTTGAAGACCCAAGGGGCTGTCAGAGCATCTATCAGCACCGCTCCCGGGTCCCTGGACCTGGATCCGTAACAAGGAAGCTTGGCGTTCTGGCGAGACGCCATGAGATCCAGAAGAATCAGTTGAGCAAAGACCTCCGGATGAAGTTCCCACTCCCCCGGATGAAAAGTCTGGCGACTTAGAAAATCCGCCTCCCAGTTCTCTATGCCTGGGATGTAAATCGCTGACAGGTGTCAAGAGTGAGACTCTGCCCAGCGAATTATCTTTGAGACTTCCAACATCGCTAGGGAACTTCTGGTTCCCCCTTGATGGTTGATGTAAGCCACAGTCGTGATGTTGTCCGACTGAAATCTGATGAACCTCAGAGTTGCTAACTGAGGCCAAGCTAGGAGAGCATTGAATATTGCTCTTAATTCCAAAATATTTATTGGGAGGAGTTTCTCCTCCTGAGTCCATAATCCCTGAGCTTTCAGGGAGTTCCAGACTGCGCCCCAGCCTAGAAGGCGGGCGTCTGTTGTTACAATCGTCCAATCTGGCCTGCGAAAGGTCATCCCCTTGGACAGATGTGGCCGAGAGAGCCACCATAGAAGAGAATCTCTGGTCTCTTGATCCAGACTTAGTAGGGGGGACAAATCTGAGTAATCCCCGTTCCACTGACTTAGCATGCACAATTGCAGCGGTCTGAGATGCAGGCGCGCAAATGGTACTATGTCCATTGCCGCTACCATTAAGCCGATTACTTCCATGCACTGAGCTACTGACGGGTGTGGAATGGAATGAAGGACACGGCAAGCATTTAGAAGTTTTGATAACCTGGCCTCTGTCAGGTAAATTTTCATCTCTACAGAATCTATAAGAGTCCCTAGAAAGGGAACTCTTGTAAGTGGTAATAGAGAACTCTTTTCCACGTTCACCTTCCACCCATGCGACCTCAGAAATGCCAGAACTATCTCTGTATGAGACTTGGCAGTTTGAAAACTTGACGCTTGTATCAGAATGTCATCTAGGTACGGAGTCACCGCTATGCCTCGCGGTCTTAGTACCGCCAGAAGTGAGCCCAGAACTTTTGTAAAGATTCTTGGAGCCGTAGCTAATCCGAAGGGAAGAGCTACAAACTGGTAATGCCTGTCTAGGAAAGCAAATCTTAGGTACCGATAATGATCCTTGTGAATCGGTATGTGAAGGTAGGCATCCTTTAAATCCACTGTGGTCATGTACTGACCCTCTTGGATCATGGGAAGGATGGTTCGAATAGTTTCCATTTTGAATGATGGAACTCTTAGAAATTTGTTTAGGATTTTTAAGTCCAAGATTGGTCTGAAGGTTCCCTCTTTCTTGGGAACCACAAAAAGATTTGAATAGAATCCCTGCCCGTGTTCCGTCCGCGGAACTGGGTGGATCACCCCCATTAGTAAAAGGTCTTGTACACAGCGTAGAAATGTCTCTTTCTTTATTTGGTTTGCTGATAACCTTGAAAGATGAAATCTCCCTCGTGGAGGAGAAGTTTTGAAGTCCAGGAGATATCCCTGAGATATGATCTCCAACGCCCAGGGATCCTGGACATCTCTTGCCCAAGCCTGGGTGAAGAGAGAAAGTCTGCCCCCCACTAGATCCGTTTCCGGATAGGGGGCCCTCTCTTCATGCTGTCTTGGGGGCAGCAGCAGGTTTCTTGGCCTGCTTGCCCTTGTTCCAGGACTGGTTAACTTTCCAGCCCTGCCTGTAACGAGCAACAGCTCCTTCCTGTTTTGGAGCGGAGGAAGTTGATGCTGCTCCAGCCTTGAAGTTACGAAAGGCACGAAAATTAGACTGTTTGACCTTTGATTTGGCCCTGTCCTAAGGTAGAGCATGGCCCTTACCTCCCGTAATGTCAGCTATAATTTCTTTCAAGTCGGGCCCGAATAAGGTCTGCCCTTTGAAAGGAATATTAAGCAATTTAGATTTAGAAGTCACGTCAGCTGACCAGGATTTGAGCCATAGCGCTCTGCGTGCTTGGATGGCGAATCCGGAGTTCTTAGCCGTAAGTTTGGTTAAATGTACGACGGCACCAGAAACAAATGCATTAGCTAGCTTAAGTGCTTTAAGCTTGTTCATAATTTCATCCAATGGAGCTTTGCGAATGGCCTCTTCCAGAGACTCAAACCAGAATGCCGCCGCAGCAGTGACAGGCGCAATGCATGCAAGGGGCTGTAAGATAAAACCTTGTTGAACAAACATTTTCTTAAGGTAACCCTCTAATTTCTTATCCATTGGATCTGAAAAGGCACAACTATCCTCCACCGGGATAGTGGTACGCTTAGCTAAAGTAGAAACTGCTCCCTCCACCTTAGGGACCGTCTGCCATAAGTCTCGTGTGGTGGAGTCTATAGGAAACATTTTCCTAAATATGGGAGGAGGGGAAAAGGGCACACCAGGTCTATCCCACTCCTTGCTAATAATCTCTGTAAGCCTTTTAGGTATAGGAAACACATCAGTACACACCGGTACCGCATAGTATCTATCCAACCTACATAATTTTTCTGGAATTGCAACCGTGTTACAATCATTCAGAGCCGCTAATACCTCCCCTAGCAATATGCGGAGGTTCTCAAGCTTAAATTTAAAATTAGAAATCTCTGAATCCAGTCTCCCTGGATCAGATCCGTCACCCACAGAATGAAGCTCTCCGTCTTCATGTTCTGCAAACTGTGACGCAGTATCTGACATGGCTCTCACCTCATCAGCGTGCTCTGTCCTTAACCCAGAGCTATCGCGCTTGCCTCTTAATTCTGGCAATTTAGATAATACTTCTGTCATAACAGTAGCCATGTCTTGCAAAGTGATTTGTAAGGGCCTCCCTGATGTACTTGGCGCCACAAAATCATGCACCTCCTGAGCGGGAGGCGAAGGTACTGACACGTGAGGAGAGTTAGTCGGCATAACTTCCCCCTCGTTGTCTGGTGATAATTTCTTTACGTGTAAAGATTGACTTTTATTTAAAGTAGCATCAATGCAATTAGTACATAAATTTCTATTGGGCTCCACATTGGCCTTTAAACATAGTGAACAAAGAGATTCATCTGTGTCAGACATGTTTAAACAGACTAGCAATGAGACTAGCAAGCTTGGAAATACTTTTCTAAATAAATTTACAAGCAATATAAAAAACGCTACTGTGCCTTTAAGAAGCACAAAAAGCTGTCACAGTTGAAATAACAATGAACCAAAATAGTTATAGCAACCAATTTTTCACAGTAAATGTATTAAGTTAGCAAAGGATTGCACCCACCAGCAAATGGATGATTAACCCCTTAATACCCAAAAACGGATTAACAATTTTATAATTAACGTTTTTCTCACAGTCAAAACACACTGTCACAGGTCTCTGTGACTGATTACCTCCCTCAAAATGAATTTTGAAGACCCCTGAGCTCTCTAGAGATGATCTGGATCATGGAGGATGAAGTAGACCGATTGTGACTGAATTTTTACTGCGCAAAAAAGCGCTAAAATAGGCCCCTCCCACTCATATTACAACAGTGGGGAAGCTCAGAAAACTGTTTCTATGCAGAAAACAAAGATGGCCATGTGGTAAAAATCATGCCCCAATAAGTTTTATCACCAAGTACCTCACAAAAAACGATTAACATGCCAGTAAACGTTTTAAACATACATTTGAAAAGTTATGAATTGTTATTAATAAGCCTGCTACCAGTCGCTTTTACTGCAGTTAAGGCTCATACATTATTTCAGTATTAACAGTATTTTCAGAGTCAATTCCATTCCTTAGAAAAATACATTCAGTGTACACACACTCATCAACCTAATACCAGTCGCTATCACTGCATTTAAGGCTGAACTTACTTTACATTGGTATCAGCAGTATTTTCTCAGTCAATTCCATTCCTCAGAAAAATAATTACTGCACATACCTCATTTGCAGGGGGGCCCTGCATGCTATTCCCCTTCTCTGAAGTTACCTCACTCCTCAGATGAGAACAGCCAGTGGATCTTAGTTACGTCTGCTAAGATCATAGAAAATGCAGGCAGATTCTTCTTCTAATGCTGCCAGAGAATAAACAGCACACTCCGGTGCCATTTAAAATAACAAACTTTTGATTGTAGAATAAACTAAGTTAAAAAACACCACAGACCTCTCACAGCGACCTATCTAGTTAGGCTGCAAGAGAATGACTGAATATGACATGTGAGGGGAGGAGCTATGTAGCAAGCTCTGCTGGGTGATCCTCTTGCAGCTTCCTGTTAGGAAAAGATATATTCCATAAGTAATGGATGACCCGTGGACTGACTACACTTAACAAGAGAAATCTATATTCCCAGAGGGGAACCATCATGAGTAATACAGTATAATTTAGTCTAAACTTGGTATGTAAGTAGCCAGAGTAGAAAACTAGACACACTCATATAGTAGAATAGGGGTTGGTTGTCTAGTATAGTGGGAGTTCATAACACAGAGAGTCAGTCAGGTTCTAAAACTGATCACTTCAATTTGACTCTCAAATAAAAACCATGTAGTATCGCCAAACTACCTCATGACAAGCAATATTCTAAATAGGTATGAACTCATAACATGCATTGGTAAACAGTAGGGAAGGTCTGAAATATGTACAGCAGCTCAAGTTCAGGTGTGTGGGGAGAGGCCCTTCACAATAAGTAACAGAGTTTCTTTAACGCACACCAGATCTAAAGGTAATCTGGATGCGACAGCGTGTGGCTGTACCTTTAAGTGAGGTGCACAGTTCACACAAATGTAAAAGTCCAGCTACCGATTCAGTATTTGCAAAAGTGATACCCAGTTTATTTGGAAAAGAAAGTTCAGTCAGCAAAACTGTTATCCCCGAAACCACATATCCCCTAACTGCATGGGATGTAAACTCCGGAGCACGAAAGCTGGAGTTGGCCGCACCTCCCCAACTCTGGCCCAGATGTAGAAGCTCTAGAGTTTTTACTGTTCAGGGGTACGGGCTGGGAGGGGTCCAGGACTGCAAACTTTGCCGATCTGAAACAGCATTCACCCAATTCTTC
This sequence comes from Bombina bombina, assembly GCF_027579735.1. NCBI lineage: Eukaryota > Metazoa > Chordata > Amphibia > Anura > Bombinatoridae > Bombina > Bombina bombina. The sequence goes on from NC_069502.1 coordinate 215,474,000, forward strand.
TTCACCATGGATTCATTGTAGGGTATTAGCTGGTAGCGCGAAGGCCCTCTCTTCTACAGGCTGTGCTGATACTTGTGGGATATTCCAGAGCTCCGCCAAAGCTCTCCTCCTTCAATGCCGAAGAATGCCTTGCAGAAAACAGGCTCCTAGTCTGCTCCAAAATGCCAGTGCTGCAGCTTGCTGGTTGCCGGGCGCCATTTTGAGCACACGCAGATCTAATAGTGGACCGAAGATCAATGAAGCTCCCCTACACCTTGCTTTCAAGCTCCTCCAATAGCTTGGGCTCCTCCATTATGCTGCAGCATGGAAATAAATTCACCCGGCCAGATGTAAGACTGGGGGGGGTGATGTTAGCGAGGTTATTCAGACCTTTGGGTGCGATCCTGGTCGGTTTGGAACTTCTAGCAGTCAAATTGTAAAGATAGTAGTATCATCCGACTCCAGGTTGTCCCTCCAGTTGAATAGTTAGTATATTATTAAAGGATGGCTAAGTGGTTGTGCGATGGCCTATAGATTATTTAGCATTCCATAAGAGCTACAGCTATTAGCGTCTGAGCATGGCCGTGCCTTGGACAAGCCCCCGACTTTCCACTTTTTTTTTACCGGTTTCCCGATTGGCCCTCCGAAGTCACGCAGGGCTAGCAAGACACGTGACTGGGTAGAAGGAAGTTGCCGGGAACTCCAAACGCTAGGAAGCAAGGACGCCGAAAGACAAGACAGGTACCGTACCAGTCTGTTAGCTCCAGCGCCATCAGAATGCAACCTTTCCATAACCCAGGGAGAGGAGGTAACAAGCCACTGGAGGTCCGGTAAGGGGAACACCACAATTTACAATATAATCAAAGGAAATTTTGCAGAAACTGTACCATAATCCATTTACAGTTATCAGGAATAACACAACTGAAACTGACTCTCACTGCACTCTTGAAACAGACTATCGGTGATAGTATTTTAATATTTTAACTTGAATACAAAGAGAATTTTTTAATCCTCACATTTTTGGAACTGTAAACACCTTTAATTTGTGGTACAATTGTGGCCACAATTTTTAGAATATATACACATTTTTTTTTTTTTTTTTTAAACTTTGATTTTTATTGAGATTTTTGGCAAATACAATATATGACTTTTGTCCATTTACTGCAACAGAGAATATATATACAATTGGTATATGACCATTCATTGTAAAATGAAATATACATAATCTTTAAGGGTGAACATGAAACATAACTGATTATACAATAAGTTTGTAACCGATTATAAACACAATACGAGCGAGAAATATTTTCTTGGAACATAAATGTAATAATAAAAAAATTTCCATTATAAAATTTCTAATCTCGTATCTATTAATAATCTCAGGTCTCCACCATTGAGTGAGTAAATGGGCTAAGGATAATGAAATCTCATTTTGATGGGGTTATAATTAAATAAGTAGTAGTTTATGAAGGGGGAGGGAGGGGAGGGGGCGTGTCCGGAGGTTTAATAAAGCAATAGTGTTATTATGTGGCTCATGAGGAACCGGCCTCAATTGGACTCATTATAGGACCAGTGATGTGTGTAGAAGGAGGGGTAACTGTTTGGTAAATTCACCTAAAATAATTCTAGGGTTATAGAAAAATATACTGAGCCATTATCTGTTAACCAGCATATGAGAGATAGAACTGGATCAGTCTTATGGCCACTAACTAGGATTGTCAAGCTACTCTGTACATCAGGTGACAGGAATAAAACATATTCTTAAACCAACATTAAATAAGGTTCTGAACAAAAGTGAGAACAAATAAGCCTGAAAAAAGATGGGCTCTTTAACCTCTACTGTACACTTTCAAGGGGTAATATAAGGCACCAACCAGACTTGGCGAATAATGAGAAACATGATGGCAAAACTATGAGATGGATAGAGCAAATACTGTGTGGATAAATAAAAGTATAGTGAACTATCAAGTTTTACAATAGGTTTTGTCTCAATTGTAAGTGACTTTTCAGTACCTCCTAGAAAATAATGTGAGCAGTTAGCCAGCATTATCAGTTATAGGCAAAGTGAGAAAACTATTAAATATATATAACAAGCCTATAGCATGAACAATAGTCAACCTAAGTTAGTTCCCCACCTTCCTGTTTAAATTCTAGTTTATGGCTATGTATAGTAGGATGAGGTAAGAGCGCTGTAAGATAAGTAGGAGGTTTTTAATATTCTCTCGTATAGGCACCTATATTAGAGGTAATGGAATGTATCTCCTATGTAGACCCCCTGAATCTGGCTAATATAAAGTATATCTTAACTCAGCCTTTAGTATTTCAGACTTTTTTGGGACAGGTATTATTATAGATAACAAAAAGGGGTATTATGAGGAGCCCATAATGTAGTGATGATCCGATATATGTGCTTAGGATGTCATGGTATAGTTTGACAAATGAGTCCCAGTGACTGAGATATATCTGCGGGTTGCCAACTGCCTGTCTAGTTGCAAGGTAAAATACAGGGACAAATGTTGTAGCTTACATGGTATTTGCAAAACTATGACAATTTTGTAGTTGACTCAACAGGGACCGTACAGTAAGCATGATGGGGATGTAAGGTGCAGTTAGTATTTAGGTATATCTGGGAAATAAAATGTAAGATAATAAACTTCAAGAAATATGGGACAAAGTCCTAGGTCTCTACAATATACACAGCATAGTAGTAAGGTACACAATATAAGTTCAAGTGTAGTCATATGCGAATGATTAGCACTAATCAAAACAGCACAGCTCTCTCTAATATGCAGAGTGAAGACAAGAGCAGTAGCTTTATTCATTCATGACAGGTAAGAATATATAACTAGGTTCCTAGATGTTGGTTTCTGTTATTATATAAATGCTTGTTTCTAAACTATTAAAAGCTAGATAATGCCACAAAGAGGGGGCCCATCTTTACTCAAAACATATGTGTTTGCTATTAGAATAAAACCTTCCTTTAGGAGCATTGGTTACAGAAAGGTACACAGTTAGCTATATAGGGTAAATAACTAGATCAAAGAGCGCTAATATGCATAAGATGATTGGCTCCTAAATGTAGAGATCCATATAATCTATTATGTAAAATATTGACATGGTAGGCATAATTTACAGTCAGGCAAGTATTATATCCATCGAAGCTCCTAATTGTTGATTTCTATGAGTATATAAATGCCAGCTTATAAAGTAATATGGGAGAGCTAGTGCCACTAAAAGGAGAATTTTCCGCTGGCTGACCATGTGTGTTCGTTACTGGGGTGTAGGGGACCGGGGTACAAGAGGAAAGCAGGTTTCTGAGATAGGTGAATAAGTGGGTCTATGGATTGAATATCATATCTTCGTATCTATGTTTGAGTGTCCTTTTGTTCCAGTGTATCAAACAGCAAGGTTATCATTAAGATCTGTAAAACAAAAGTGTTAATATCAAACGTCTATAGCATGGGGTTTGGTAAGAGTCAGTCCCCTAAGTACTGGAAGTGTGCATCCAGCTCACTGATGGTTATTGAGCTATTTTAACCGATTCCAATAGGTTTGTGGTAGCAAGAAGAGAAACACTTGCTCCAAGAAATATAGCTCCCACACCATTGAAGACTCCAGGGGCACTGCACCGACTCAGATGAAACGTCACACAGAAGCACAGAAGAACCTAAACGCCTATTATCAGCAGCTCTCAGTAATGACTGAAACAGCTTACCCTTCTGCCTCAAGGAAGAGCCTCCAGATTAGGTATAAATTCAGCAGAGGAAATCCGCTCCACCCGGCCAAATATCCAACCGGGGGGATGGGGAAAAGGTGACATAGGCCGCAAGTCGCAACCTCAGTAGTTTAGTATCATCTATTTTTGTGAGATTGAGAAAACTGGCATCATTTGATTCCCAATCTTTTCTTTAGCATATGTGCTATGGGAAGTAGTAGATCTCTATTTAGTATGTTAGAGATCATTTGGAGATTGTTTAGATTAGAAACGGAGCTGTTGAAAACACGTCCATACTTGGCCACGACTTAGACACTCCCCTATATACACATTTTAATTTTATGAACAAATGGATAGTTTGTGATTACAATAGTAAAGATTGTTATATAATAATTTTGTATTTGTATTCATTGATATGCACAAACATACTTGTACAATGATTAGTTGTATTTGATTCTAATCTTCATTGACGAGCAGTATTGAATTGAATAAGGAAATTGGATCTTTTAGGCAAAGCTCATTAGATTTAACTTGAGACATATGTCTAAGATGTAGTGATTTTGGAAACAAGAGACAATCTGTTTAGAGACAATCTAGTCTTATGTATAGAATATACAACCATATATCGATATAAATAGAGATAATCAGATCCATCCTCATAGCTTTTTTATCGCTTCCTACCCCTTTTAGCATATATACAATATAACTATTAGTTATATTGTAGCTAGCTTAGGTTTTATTTTGCAGGTAAGTATGTATTTACTTTTAACTAGGTATTATTTATTTAATAATTGTAAATTTAATTTAGATCTATTTTAATTATGTTAAAGTTAGGGGGTGTTAGGGTTAGGGGTAGGGCTAGGGTTAGTTTTAGGGGTAGGGGTAGTGTTAGGTTTAGGGGCAAGTTTAGGGGTTAATAGTTTAACCCCTTAATGACCGGACCATTTTTCAATTTTCTTACCCTTAATGACAATGGCTATTTTTACATTTCTGCGGTGTTTGTGTTTAGCTGTAATTTTCCTCTTACTCATTTACTGTACCCACACATATTATATACCGTTTTTCTCGCCATTAAATGGACTTTCGAAAGATACCATTATTTTCATCATGTCTTATAATTTACTACAAAAAAAAAAAAAAATATGAGGAAAAAATGGAAAAAAACACACTTTTTCTAACTTTGACCCCCAAAATCTGTTACACATCTACAATCACCAAAAAACACCCATGCTAAATAGTTTCTAAATTTTGTCCTGAGTTTAGAAATACCCAATGTTTACATCTTCTTTGCTTTTTTTGCAAGTTATAGGGCACTAAATAAAAGTAGCACTTCGCTATTTCCAAACCACTTTTTTTCAAAATTAGCGCTAGTTACATTGGAACCCTGATATCTGTCAGGAATACCTGAATATCCCTTGACATGTATATATTTTTTGTTAGAAGACAACCCAAAGTATTGATCTAGGCACATTTTGGTATATTTTATGCCACCATTTCACTGGCAAATGCGAGCAAATAAAAAAAAAACTTTACATTTTTCACAATTTTAGGTTTCTCACTGAAATTATTTACAAACAGCTTGTGCTATTATGGCACAAATTGTTGTAAAAGCTTCTTTGGGATCCCCTTTGTTCAGAAATAGCAGACTTATATGGCTTTGGCATTGCTTTTTGGTAATTAGAAGGCCGCTAAATGCTGCTGCGCACCACACGTAAATTATGCCCAGCAGTGAAGGGGTTAATTAGGTAGGTTGTAGGGAGCTTGCAGGGTTAATTTTAGCTTTAGGGTAGAGATCAGCCTCCCACCTGACACATCCCACCCCCTGATCCCTCCCAAACAGCTCTCTTCCCTCCCCCACCCCACAAATGTCCCCGCCATCTTAAGTACTGGCAGAAAGTCTGCCAGTACTAAATAAAAGGAGTTTTTTTTTTTTTTTTATAAAAAAAATAAAATATTTTAGCTGTGATGGACTCCTGCCTTAGCCCCAACCTCCATGATCCCCCCCCCCAGCTCTCTAACCCTCTCCCCTATCTAATTGCGGCCATCTTGGGTACTGGCAGCTGTCTGCCAGTACCCAATTTGCCCCAAAAACAAAAGTATTTTTTCCTCTTTTGGAATTTTTTATGTTTTCTGTAGTGTAGCAGCCCCCCACAATACCCCTATCCCCCTCCCCCTCCCAGATCCTTTTATATTATTTTTTTTTTTTAAATCTTTCCCCCCCCTCTTCCCTCCTCATTGGTGTCAGTGGCCAGCTAATGCGCGTGCACGCGCGCCCCCCGCATGCTCCCGGCGTGCACATTGCACTTCTAGGAACCGGATGACGGGTAGCGATGGGCCGCCCACCTGCCTCCCTGTTACGCTCCCACCCACCAATGAACCGGCACCATCGCTACCGGTGCAGAGAGGGCCACAGAGTGGCTCTCTCTGCATCGGAGTCTTCTAAAAAGGTATTGCAGGATGCCTCCATATGGAGGCATCACTGCAATACCCTGAGAGCTGCTGGAAGCAATTGCGATCGCTTCCAGCACTCTGTTAGACAACTGACGTACCAGGTACGTCCATTGTCATTAACTGCTTGTTAATGCATGACGTACCTGGTACGTCAGTTGTCATTAAGGGGTTAATTTAGGTTGTTGCGAAGTGGGGGGCTGGGGATAAGGTGTTAATAGGTTTATTTAGTTAATAATTGAAGTTTTATTTAGCTCTATTTTAAATATGTTAAAGTTAGGGGGTGTTAGGGTTAGAGTTACGTTAGTTTTTTTTTTTAAAACTTGTAATGGCAGCGCTATAGGGGATTAAATAATGCCGCTTTTGCTGCATTCGTTAATTTCCCTATAGAGCTAAAAATTCGTAATCTAGCCGTATGTTTGTAATTAAATACTGAAAATAAAATAAGTCTTAATAATTGGTAAGACTGTTTGCCTTAAAGGGACAGGAAACCCAAAATGTTTCTTTCATGAATCAGATAGAAAATACAATTTTAAACAACTTTCCAATTTACTTTGATTATTTAATTTGCTTCCTTCTCTTGTTATCCTTGCTAAAAGGTTTATCTAGGCAAGCTTAGGGGCAGTAGAGAACCTAGGTTCTAGCAGTTGAATGGTGGCTGCAAATATATATATATATATATATATATATATATATATATTGTGATTGGCTCACCCTTGTGTTCAGTTAGAAACCATTAATGCATTGCTGCTCCTTCAACAAATGATACCAAGAGAATGAAACAAATTAGATAATAGAAGTAAATTAGAAAGTTGTATTCTCTATCTGAATCATAAAATACATTGTTGGGGTTTTCTGACCCTTTAAAGGGACAGTCTACTCCAGATTTGTTATTGTTTAAAAAGATAGATAATGCCTTTATTACCAATTCCCCAGTTTTGCATAACCAACACTGTTATATTAATATACATTTTACCTCTATAATTACCTTGTATCTAAGCCTCTGCAGACTGCCCCTTATTTCAGTTCTTTTGGCAGATTTGGATTTTAGTTAATCAGTGCTGACTCCTAGGTAACGCCATGGGTATATAATACAATGTTATCTATATGGCAAACATGAACTAATACCCTCTAGCTGGGAAATGTATTCAGATAAGAGGCGATCGTCAAGGGCTTATAAATTAGCATATGAGCTGACCTAGGTTTAGCTTTCAACTAATAATAGAACAAGGTAAATTTGATGATATAAGTAAATTGGAAAGTTGTTTAAAATAGTATGCCCTATATAAAATCATGAAAGTTTTATTTTGAGCAAACTGTCCTTTTAATGACTACTTTTACATTGTATGGATTTGTATCTACAAGATTTTGAGAACTTTGCAATCCATATTATTGCAGCATTGCTTTAGATTATCCTAGAGAGTGTTTAAAGATAAGAGTGTGTTACACTTTTTCCATATTCAAATGTGTTTAAAGAGACAGTCAATTTTAAACTTTCAAATTTACTTTTATCATCAACTTTGCTTTGTTCTCTTTGTTGAAAGCTAAACCTAGGTAGCCTCATATGCTAATTTCTATGCCATTGAAACCCGCCTCTCAATCACAAATTTAAAAATTATATTAATATTATTGCGTTGGCTATGCAAAACTGGGGAATGGGTAATAAAGGAATTTTCCAAACTGTCACTGTGATATTAGCCTATCATGCTGTCATCTCCTCACTTTGTGCTGCAGTCAAAATGTTTGCATTCTGTATTTTTGCTACAAATAAGTGGTTTAGAGATTGTTACTCTCCCACGAAGACCCCACAATTATTTTTTGGCTGTGCTTTTGCTAAGGTTGGAGGTTCCTGGTTAAACTGGGCTTGAATTGTGGATGCTGATGCTGTTTTATACTGTAACCATGTTAGCTTGATACATTGGGGTGATTTATCATGTCTGGTGTTTATGATCTGCTGTAGCGGATCATGTCCACCAGATATTGATAAATGCAGACAGCATACGCTGTCGGCATTTATTATTGCACAATTATTCCTTGTGAAATGCTTGTGCAATGCAGCCCCCTGTAGATTTGCGGCCAATTGGCCTCTAGCCGGGGGTGTCAATCAACCCGATCGTATGCGATCGGACAGATTGCTGTCCGCCGTCTTTGAGGTAGCGGATGAGTTAAGGAGCAGCGGAAACAGCGGCATATACCAGCATTTGGGCCTTAATAAAGTGGCCCCATTGTCCTTTGAAGTTGTGGTAATTTTTGGTTTTCCTGGTCTTATTTTGGATGAAAATGATTTGGTTTCAGAAAATCTCTTCAGTTTCAATTGTTTAGCCCCCTAGAAATATTCAATTTAGCTGCTGTTTGGTGCTGAGTTTTTAAGAATTCAGGGCATTTCATCTAATGGCCTTCTTCTTTAGCTAAACAGGAGCACTTACATGACCATATTAATTAAAATGAGTTGGTAATCATTAAATACAAAATACATGTGTGCTAGGATGTTACCCTGTGAATTAAATATATTGTGTCATAACAGTTTAATACACAAAGGAATAGAATATTTAAATAAATGACAATACCACATAAATGACATACAGTATATTGATTTTTTTGAGTTTACAATGTTTTGTGTTAAATACATTTTCTAATAAAACCAGATAGCAAAGTTTGACTCAGACTTTTTGACCCTAATATGTGTCTAACAAGCAGAAACATTTGCTCAATGATTACCATGTGGGAGAGGTTTTTGTATAGCCCATATATTGTCCCCTGCACCACACAGAGGGATTTATAAATGACTGTTTTTTGACAAGTTGTTTTGCAGACCTAACCAAAGTGATGTTACTGATAATTTCCTATATTTGAGTGTTATTAAAGGGACACTGAACCCAAATTTTTTCTTTTGTGATTCAGATAGAGCATGTAATTTTAAGCAACTTTCTAGCTTACTCCTATTATCACATGTTCTTCATTCTCTTGGTATCTTAATTTGAAATGCAAGTTTAGATGCCGGCTCATTTTTGGTGACTGGGTTGTCCTTGCCGATTGGTGGATGAATTAATCCACCAATAAAAAAGTGCTTTCCAGAGTTCAAATAAAGATAGCAAGAGAACAAAGAAAAAAATATAATAGTAGTAAAATAGAAAGTTACTTAAAATTGCATGCTCTATCTGAATCACAAAAGAAACATTTGTGGGTTCAGTGTTCCTTTAAGGAGAAATTAATATGATAATCAAACACTGCTATTATTTTATTTTTAACAGAACTTGCTACTAACATAATCTATGTTTAATATTGTATAATGGACAATGGATTTTCAATTGGATTGAGTTCATTATGTTTGGAATACAATTACTGAACCATTGAAATATATGTTCATACTTTTTTGTTGTTATTTAAACTTATTATTCAATTTTTAATTTGTAAAATAGGTGGTATTTCTATATAAATATATTTTCAAGTTGAACTAGGCAAGTTAAATACATTTATTTGTTTAACACTGAGTCAAATTTGTTTTGATTGTTGTCTTTAATAACAGCTGTTGGATTATCTGAGTAGTAATATCTGTATTTGTAATATTAGGAAAAAAATGTTTAACCTTATATATAGGTATATTAAAAATAATCAATTACTCTATACAGTGGCGTATTTAAGTTTTGTGCTGCAGTAAGCACTTAAAATTCTTCTGTCCTCCACCACACCCAACCCCAAGGTTTTAGACTTTTTTTGACTTTTGTTTCTTTTTTGAGCAGGGAGTAATGTGAATTTATATTTTCCATGGAATTTCCAAAGTAAATGTTCAAACAAACTAGCAAAACACTTGCATACACAAATACAAACACACACACACACACATATATATCTATTGCTGCAATATATATAAACCCCCAAACACAGATTTATTGCTTCAATACTTCCCCAAACACAATACAATGTGCTGAAAGGCAACAAAACGAAAGGCAATAGCCAGCTAAATAAATTAAAGGTTCAGAGTTACCTCTCAAAAGTAAGCTGCATGGGCAGTGTGCTATTATACCCCCATAGAATGCAAGCTCCTTAAGCAAATTGATGATTATATACCTGTATAATACTTCTAAAATAAATGTAAGCTTCTAAAAAATATAGCCACAAAAAAGGGCTGCCTCCCTCCAATCTGCTGCCCTAGGCAAGAGCCTTGTTTGCCTAGGCCAAAATACACCCATAACTCTTTATCATAACAATATGAATGGTAGAACTGATTTTTAAACTTGCATTATTACACGTAACAATATATAAGGATTTTCTTAAATATTCAGATGGGCTATCAGGCCCATTTTTAAAGCAGTCAACTGCAAGTTTGTTGACCATTTCCTGAATAAGCCATTAGCTGACATTTGTGTTAGATTTTTTTCTAGCCTCTTTTTACAGCAGAGAAGCCATCTTCACCATCCAAACACAATCGGCTAGATTAAGAGATTTGCAGTATGAATGAAAAAGCAGCGTTAAGGCTCTTTTTCACTACCGCTGGTATTACGAGTCTTGCAGGTTTAGCTGCACCGCACACTTTTTTAGCCGTAACGCAATGTTACTACCGCAGCTTTCAAAAAGTCCTTTTTCAATGGGACTTACTTTGCACCGGTATTACGAGTTTGCCTGGGAGGCCAAATAGTGAGCGGTACACCCTATACCGTCAAGACTCGTACCGCCACCTGAAAGTCAGTAGTTATGGGTTTTATGTTACAACGCCATAACATAAAACTCATAACTAAAGTGCTAAAAAGTAAACTAACACACATAAACTACCTATTAACCTCTAAACCGAGGCCCTTGCGCATCGCAAACACTATAATAAAAATATTAACCCCTAATCTGCCGCTCCGGACATCGCCACCACTAGAATAAACATGTAAACCCCTAAACTGCCGCACTCCCGCATCGTAAAAACACTAGTTAATATTATTAACCCCTAATCTGCTGTCCTAATGTCATTGCCACCTACATACACTTATTAAACCTAATTTGCTGTCCCTATCGCCGCAACCTACATTACTGTAATTAACCCCTTATCTGCTGTCCCTAACATCCCCGCCACTATACTATTATTATTAACCCCTAAACCTAACCATAAGTCTAACCCAACACCACTAACTTTAATATAATTAAAATAAATCTAAATACAAATTACTATAATTTACTAAATAATTCCTATTTAAAAGGAAATACCTGTAAAATAAACCCTAAGCTAGCTACAATATAACTAATAGTTACATTGTAGCTAGCTTAGGTTTTATTTTTATTTTACAGGCAAGTTTGTATTTATTTTAACTAGGTAGACTAGTTAGTAAATAGTTATTAACTATTTACTAACTACCTAGTTAAAATAAATACAAATTTACCTGTAAAATAAAACCTAACCTGTCTTACACTAACACCTAACCTTACACTACAATTAAATAAATTATATTAATTAAATACAATTAACTAAATTACAAAAACAAACAAACACTAACGGCTAGATTACAAGTTGTGCGTTAGGGTTAAAAAGCAGCGTTGAGAGGTCCCAACGCTGCTTTTTAACGCCTGCTGGTATTACGAGTCTTGAAATGACAGGCTCACCGCTCACTTTTTTGGTCGAAAATACCGCAAATCCACTTATGTCAATTGTGTATCCTATATTTTCAATGGGACTTGCATAACGCCGGTATTATGAGTCTAACCAAAAGTGAGCGGTACAACCTCTCCTGTCAAGACTGATATCGCATTTAAAAGTCAGTTGTTAAGATAAGAGTTTAATGGGTTAACGCTGTAGCATAAAACTCTTAACTAAAGTGCTAAAAAGTACACTAACACCTATAAACTACCTATTAACCCCTAAACCGAGCCCCCCCCACATCGCAAACACTAAATAAAAATGTTTAACCCCTAATCTGCCGAACCAGACATCGCTGTCACTATAAAAAAATATATTAACCTCAAACCGCCCCCCTCCCGCATCGCAAACACTAGTTTTTTATTAACCCATAATCTGCCGTCCCTAACATCGCCGACACCTACCTACATTTATTAACCCCTAATCTGCCGCCCCCAACGTCGCCGCAACTATATTAAATGTATTAACCCCTAAAACTAAGTCTAACCCTAACATTATTATTATTTTAATTTTACAGGCAACTTTGTATTTATGTTAACTAGGTACAATTGTTATTAAATAGTTATTAACTATTTAATAGCTACCTAGTTTAAATAAAGTCAAAGTTACCTATAAAATAAATCCTAACCTAAGTTACAATTACACCTAACACTACACTACAATTAAATTAATTACCTTAAAGTGAAGGTAAAGTTATTTCCTATAGAAGGTAACCGAGTGTATATCCTATTAACTTTAATCTAGTCGCTAGGTTATATAGGTTATCAATTAATCCCATATTTTATCTTTTTTTTTTAATTTTAAATTCCCTACCGTTTTGGTACCTAACTCCTCCCAAGCCCTTCTTCCATGTTAAAGTTGTGAACGCGCATATGAGAGACGTGGAGACCGGGTAGGACCGCTCTCCGCGTTTCTCATATGCGCGTTCACGATTAAGAAATTCAGTTGCGCATGCATTACTCTAGTGGGTTATGCGCTCCTCGAGTTTGTTCTTTCCACTGCGCATGCAATAATCGGCGAGCCTGCTTCAAGTGTGAAACGGGAGAGTGTTTGTTCTTTCCACTGCGCATGCGATAATCGGCGAGCCTGCTTCAAGTGTGAAACGGGAGCGTGCATTGTTCTCAATGTGCGGATGACGTCGGCTGACGGCCGCCTAACGGCCAGAATATCAATTGGTCAAAAAAAAAAACGTGACCTACTGTGATGGATTTTTTTTTTTTTTCTGGGGCTGAATTTAGGGAACGCGTGTAACGAAGTTTAGAAAGGTAATAACTGTATTTTTAATCAAAAATATAAAAAATGATGAATGAAACTTAAATTTAATTTGCACACATAATGCTATAGTTTATAGAGATTAGGCTAACTTTACCTTCACTTTAACTAAATACAATTAAATACAATTTAAAAAAAATGATCTAAAGTATGAAAAAAAAAAACCCCACTAAATTACAGAAAATAATAAAATAATTACAAGTTTTTTAAACTAATTACACCTAATCTAATCCCCCTAATAAAATAAAAAAGGCCCCCAAAATAATAAGAAGTCCTACCCTATACTAAATTACAAATAGCCCTTAAAAGAACCTTTTGCTGGGGAATTGCCCCAAAGTAATCAGCTCTTTTACCTGTAAAAAAAAATACAATACCCCCAATTTTAAAAACCACCACTCACACAGCCAAACCTACTCTAAAACCCACCCAATACCCCTTTAATAAAAGCTAACACTAACCCATTGAAAATCACCCTACCTTGAGAAATCTTCACCCAACCGGGCCGAAGTCCTCAACGAAGCCGGGAGAAGTGGTCCTCCAGACGGGCAGAAGTCTTCATCCAGGCGGCATCTTCTATCTTCATCCATCCGATGCGGAGCGGCTCCAACTTCAAGACATCCGACTCGGAGCATCCTCTTCAAACGAAGTCCAACTGAAGAATGAAGGTTCCTTTAAATGACGTCATCCAAGATGGCGTACCTTGAATTCCAATTGGCTGATAGAATTCTTTCAGCCAATCGGAATTAAGGTAGAAAAAAATCCTATTGGCTGATGCAATCAGCCAATAGAATTGAAGTTCAATCCTATTGACTGATCCAATCAGCCAATAGGATTGAGCTGGCATTCTATTGGCTGATTGGATCAGCCAATAGGATTGAACTTCAATCCTATTGGCTGATTGCATCAGCCAATAGGATTTTTTCTACCTTAATTCCGATTGGCTACCAGCCAATCGGAATTCAAGGGACACCATCTTGGATGACGTCATTTAAAGGAACCTTCATTCTTCAGTTAAAGAGGATGCTCCACGTCGGATGTCTTGAAGATGGAGCCACTCCGCGCCGGATGGATGAAGATAGAAGATGCCGCCTGGATGAAGACTTCTGCCCGTCTGGAGGACCTCTTCTTCTCGGCTTGGATGAAGAGTTCTGCCTGTCTGGAGGACCACTTCTGCTGGCTTTGTTGAGGACTTCGGCCTGGTTGGGTGAAGACTTCTCAAGGTAGGGTGATCTTCAAGGGGTTATTGTTAGGTTTTATTAAGGGGGTATTGGGTGGGTTTTAGAGTAGGGTTGGGTGGTGGGTTTTAATGTTGGGGGGGTATTGTATTTTTTTTTTACAGGTAAAGGAGCTGATTACTTTGGGGCAATGCCCAGCAAAAGGCCCTTTTAAGGACTATTTGTAATTTAGTGTAGGGTAGGGCTTTTTATTATTTTGGGGGCTTTTTTTATTTTATTAGGGGGATTAGTTTAAGTGTAATTAGTTTTTTTTCGTACTTTAGATATTTTTTTTAAATTGTATTTAATTGTATTTAGTTAAGGTAATTAATTACATTATTATTATTATGCAGGTATCGGAGATGTCAGGGGCGGTGGATTAGGGGTTAATAAGTGTAAGATTAGGGGTGTTTAGACTCGGGGTTCATGTTAGGGTGTTAGATGTAGACATTAAAAGTATTTCCCCATAGGAATCAATGGGGCTTTACGCTGCTTTTTTGCAGGTGTTAGGTTTCTTTTCAGCCGGCTCTGCCCCATTGAGTCCTATGGGGAAATTGTGCACAAGCACGTTATGCCAGCTCACTGCTACCATAAGCAGCGCTGGTATTGAGGTTAGATGTGGAGCAAAATTTTGCTCTCCACTCACTTTTCTGCGGCTGACGCCTGGTTTCTAAAAGCCCGTAATACCAGCGTTGTCAGTAGGTGAGCAGTGAGGGAAAACTGCTCTTTAGCACCGCACCCCTGTTAATCTAGGTGTAAATTGGACAAAATAAAAAAGAAATTATCAAATATTTAAACTAATTACACCTAATCTAATAGACCTATCAAAATAAAAAAACCTAGCATAAACTAAACTACCAATAGCCCTTAAAAGGGCCTTTTGCGGGGCATCGCCCCAAAGAAATCAGCTCTTTAACCTGTATAAAAAATACAAACAACCCCCAACAGTAAAACCCACCACCCACACAACCAAACCCCCCAAATAAAAACCTATCTAAAAAACCTAAGCTCCCCATTGCCCTAAAAACTGCATTTGGATGGGCATTGCCCTTAAAAGGGCAATTAGCTCTTTTTCCGCCCAAAGTCCCTAAGATAAAAATAAAACCCACCCAATAAACCCTTAAAAAAAACCTAACACTAACCCCCGAAGATCCACTTATAGTTTTTGAAGACCCGACATCCATTCCCAACGAAGGGGCAGAAGTCCTCAGCATCCAAGCGGGCCGAAGTCTTCATCCAAGCCAGCAGAAGTCTTCATCCAGGGGGCATCTTCTATCTTCATCCATCCAGCACAGAGCTGCTCCATCTTCAAGACATCCGCGCAGAGCATCCTCTTCTTCAAATCAGCCAATAGAATGTGAGCTCAATCCTGGAAAAAGTCATCCTGCAGTTAACAACATTACTGTTAACACACCCTTTGTGATTGTGTTGACAATCTATAAATATATATGTATATAATGATATTTTGGTAGAATATACTGTATATGTATATACCTATATATCTATATGATTATATATACTGTAGGTAGGGGGGGCAGAGCTTGGCCGTGCAGGGTAATGGCCACATAAGACACTAGCTCCTAGACCCCACTGCCCAAACGTTATAAAAGTAGCTACATGGCCGCTAGAAACAGCTGAAAAGAAGCCTTTTATACACCCAGGAGTGGACCGCTAGAGGACTGTCGCACTTTGGAGCCGCCTGAAGTGAGGACCTCACATGGCAGACAGGAAGTGGTGAGTGAAACAGTAAGAGGTCCCCAGCGCAAAGAGAATCAGGAGGTGGTGAGAGCAGGACCCGACTGGACGCCCAAGCTGACAGTGAAGAAAGCAAAGCGAGTAGGGTACCTCTCCCCCCACACAAACGGTGATCCACAGGCAGGGCCATTACCAACTTGCAGACTAACAGCATGCTACTAAAACATAAGGGAACTGCACCACAACAGTTTAAGTAGGGGATCCGGTCTCATTGCCCTGCCAACTAGAGATATAATAAAAGGGTACACAGCACAATTGGGTTCAAAGTTGAAGTGTGGGGAACGATCAGTATTCAAGCAGAAATTACAGAGTCAGCTGCCTTCCAGTACATAACTTGTAGAGTTTGTAGAGGAAAATATATCTTTTGAAAAATAACAAAGCTGCTTAATACAACACTAGCAGTTCAAACCGCAGACAGTAGAGAGTGGAAACAGAACAACCGCTCCATAGAAATATTCAACCAGTACCTAATTGAATTTGTACACTCCAACTCCCTGGTACAGATTTGCTGCTGTGTTTTTAGTGGTTAACTACATCATTACAATTTACCTTTTGCCACTCTGTGGTCATGCCTGGCCGCAGGGTGAATAAACCAGAAAAGCACAACAAACCTAAATGAATACAACAGTACCTAAAACCACAAGACTCACTCTCCACACCTCAAGCAATGGATCGAGCAACTAATATAGAGAATGCAATTCTACAACAATCGCCTCCTGCCTCTGCAAATAACGCCTCTTTAACCAAAGATGATCTGAGGGACCTATGTACAAAGGAAGATATAAAAGAAACCATTGGAGAAGTTAAAAGTTGGCATGGAGAGCTTAAAAAAGATTTGTCAAAGGTTTCCAACAGAGTTTCAGCTCTAGAAGAAAACCATAATGCCACCTCTAATGACATACAACATATCTCAAAACTGGCATATGAGCAGGAAGAAACCATTCACCATTTTATGGAAAGAGTTGAAGATCTGGACAATAGAGGTAGTGGGAACAACCTCCACATTTGCGAGGTTCCAGAATCAGTTCAACAAGCCGCCATAGAAGGATGCCTCCAGGATTTGTTCAGAACCCTTAAGGGAACGAGTATCTCTCCTGATATTTGCATTAAAAGAGCCCATAGAGCTCTGAGAGCAAGACCACCACCAAAAGCACCACCCAGGGATATAATTTTAAAACTCCTCAACTACAAGGATAAAGAAGAGATTTTCAGCCATGCAAGACAGAAGCAGAGGATCACCCATTCAGGCAACCACATACAGATATTTGTGGACCTCTGCCCAACTACACTCCAGAAGAAAAGGGAACTATACTTTATCACATCAGTATTGAGAGAGCAGAAAATGTCTTACATATGGTGCTTTCCCGTCAGCATTATTGCTACCAAAAGGAACAATACTGCCATATTTAAAAATTTGGATGACCTTTCTCACTTTAATAAAGTTTTCCAGATCAACATTTCACCTCCAGAAGGAGAACAGCTTTGCACAAGAGAGAAAAAACAACAACCAGAAAGCCTCATGTCTGGGGTGTCACAGATAGAATCAACAAAGCCCTATTTACCTAATGTTAAACAATGTTTTACAATATGTTTGGGAGTGGGAATACTACCCTTATAATTGCGTTTATTGTTATAATTTTTGAAATTGTTTGCTGTTAGCTAATCGATATAGCAATAGATTGTCCTATCACTTTTGCATAGATCTATTGCATTGGTGTTTTGCTTCCGGTTAATAGTTCTAATCTGTAACACTGACACTTAGGATAACAAACACTTCTGGTACACAACTACTCAACTCACACACGTAAATATGAGCTTATCAAGAAACATGCCAACTCTATAGAGTTATAAGAAACATATATAGAGCCAGATACTTAACCTCCGGCACCTCCAATAAAGGAGGAGTGGGTATATTGTTTAAAAACTCTGTTCAATTTCAGGTCACTTACATAGAAAAGGACATAAATGGTAGATATATAATTCTAGTAGGCCTCCTATATAATAGACCAGTTACACTGACAAATGTATACCTGCCAAACAAAAAACAACACCACCTTTTTAAAACCATATTACACTCACTACTGGTACATGCTAAAGGGACATTGATTCTTGGAAGGGATTTCAATATACCATTGGACACATCCACAGGGACCAACAGCACACCCAAACAAGTGATTAAGTCAAATCAAAAACTATGTACACCAACTAAAATTACATGATGTGTGAAGAACAATAAATCCACATGCGAAAGACAACATGTTCTACTCAAACCCACATGATACGTTTACTAGAATAGATTATATCCTCGCTGACCAAACAGGACTTTCCATGGTCACAGAAACCAAGATCTTGCCTATCACTTGGTCAGATCATGCACCTGTACAGTATGCAGTGGATTGGCCAGACATACCACACAGCCCTACATATGGAGACTGGATGAATATATGTTAGGAAACACTTTAACCAAACAAGCAATAGAAAATAATCTAGGGAATTACTTTAAGGAAAATGACTCAGTAGAGCTAACACCAATGACTATATGGGAAGCACACAAATGTGTAGTTAGAGGAGAATTTATGGTGCACAAGGCCAGAGAAAAGAAAGAGAATAGACAGTTTTTAAATTCTACTTTGGCACAGATAGGATATTAGGAAAAGGAGCACAAATGAAACCCACAATCTACTGCCATATTAGCCTCCTTAACAAGAACCAGACAATCTCTAAAAATTATCTCACAAAATAATTTCAAAGAAAATCTTCCCTTCTAAAACAAAAGTACTTTGAGGTAAAAGATAAAGCGGGTTCAATACTAGCAAAGGCTTTGCAACAATGCCAGCTTAACGCCCATACTCACTATATTAAAGACTCACAAGGAGACATACACAGAGATAGTAAACACATTGCAGAGACATTCCAACAATATTATATGTCCCTATACAACATAAAAGACACAACCACACCACAGAGCATTGAGACTTACCTTTCAGATTTAGACCTACCTACCCAAGATAAAGAGGAAACAGAAAATCTAGACCTCCCTATAACTTTGAAAGAAATTAAAATAGCGATAAAACTTATGCCCAGCGGTAAAAGCCCAGGCCCGGACGGACTTAGTATAAAGTATTACAAAACATACCCACAATATCTAATATCTCCCCTAGCAAATATGTTCAATTCTCTCCTAGACACAAAGGGTTTCTCAGAGAATATGTTGGAAGCCCACATCACCATCCTACCAAAGCCAGGGAAAGAACCAGATAGACCTGAACATTTTTGCCCAATCTCATTACTTAATTCGGACATCAAGATTTTTGCCAAAATTCTAGCAAACAAAATAAACCAATTTCTACCCAAATTAATAAACACAGATCAAGTAGGATTTATACCAGGGTGAGAGGCAAGGTATAACACCTTGAAAGTTCTACAACGTATATCCCATGCAAAAAATAATGGAATACCAGCAGTCTTGATCTCCACTGATGCAGAGAAAGCATTTGATGGGGTAAATTGGCAATTTTTAAAAGCTGTTATGCACAAAATGAAATTTGGCGACAAATGTATTAATCTTGCTTTCTCCCTGTATACATCCCCCATAGCAAAAGTCAAAGTAAATGGCCTTTTATCCGACAAATTCTATATAAAAAATGGAACCAGACAGGGGTGTCCCCTTTCTCGGGTACTTTTTGTGTTATCCATAGAGGCGTTGGCACAAAAAATCAGGAATAACACACAAATTACAGGTATACAGATAGCATTCTTATGTTCTGTATTGCCTATCAGCCAATAGGATTGACCTCGCATTCTATTGGCTGATTGGAACAGCCAATAGAATGCGAGGTCAATCCTATTAGCTGATTGGATCAGCCAATTGGATTGAACTTCAATCCGATTGGCTGATTACATCAGCCAATAGGATTTTTCCTACCTTAATTCCGATTGGCTGATAGGATTCTATCAGCCAATCAGAATTCAAGGGACGCCATCTTGGATGACGTCATTTAAAGGAACCTTCATTCTTCGTTAGGACTTCGTTTGAAGAGGATGCTCTGCGTCGGCTGTATTAAAGATGGACCTGCTCCGCTCCGGAAGGATGAAGATAAAAGATGCAGCCTGGATGAAACCTTCTGGAGGACCTTTTCTGCCCAGATCGGATGAAGACTTCGGACCCTCTGGAGGACCACTTGTGCCCGGCTGGGTGAAGACGGCTCAAGGTAGGGAGATCTTCAGGGGGTTAGTGTTAGGTTTTTTTAAGGGGGGATTGGGTGGGTTTTAGAGTAGGGGTGTGTGGGTGGTGGGTTGTAATGTTGGGGGGGTATTGTATTTTTATTTTACAGGTAAAAGAGCTGATTACTTTGGGGCAATGCCCCGCAAAAGGCCCTTTTAAGGGATATTTGTAATTTTTAATAAGGTAGGGAAATTCTATTATTTTTGGGGGCTTTTTTATTTTATTAGGGGGATTAGATTAGGTGTAATTAGTTTAAAATTCTTGTATTCCTTTTTTTATTTTCTGTAATTTAATGCAGGTTTTTTTTTCGTAATTTAGTTTATTTAATTTAATTGTAATTAATTGTAGGTAGTTTAGGTAATTAGTTTAATAATAGTGTAGTGTTAGGTGTAATTATAACTTAGGTTAGGTTTTATTTTACAGGTAATTTTGCACTTATTTTAGCTAGGTAGTTATTAAATAGTTAATAACTATTTAGTAACTATTGTACCTAGTTAAAATAAATACAAATTTGCCTGTAAAATAAATATAAACCCTAATCTAGCTACAATGTAACTATTAGTTATATTGTAGCTAGCTTATGGTTTATTTTATCGGTATTTAGTTTTAAATAGGAATAATTTATTTAATTATGTTTAATTAATTTCATATAATTTAAATTATATTTAAATTAGGTGGGGGTTAGGGTTAGGGTTAGACTTAGGTTTAGGGGTTAATAAATGTATTATAGTAGCGGCGACATTGGGGTCGGAAGATTAGGGGTTAATTAATGTAGGTAGGTGTCGGCGACCTTGGGGGGGGCAGAATAGGGGTTAATAAAATGTAACTAGTGTTTG